>NC_135595.1:21325364-21540364 GCF_965152235.1 Eretmochelys imbricata
CGGGGTTTGGAGAATAGCGCGGTGCCCAGGGGCGCAGGGATCGGGGAACAGTGTGGTGCCTGGGGGTACAGGGGTCGGGGTTTGGAGAAAAGTGCGGTGCCCCGGGGCGCAGAGATCGGGGAACAGTGCGGTGCCTGGGGGCACAGGGGTCAGGGTTCAAGGAACAGGGCAGTGTCTGGGGGCACAAGGGTTGGGAAACAGGGCAGTGTCTGGGGGTGCAGGGGTTGGGATTCAGGGAACAGGGTGGAGCCTGGGGGTGGAGGGGTCATAGTTTGGGGAACAGGGCAGTGTCTGCGGGCACAGGATTCAGGAAACAGGGCAGTGTCTGGGGGCGCAGGGGTTGAGGTTCGTGGAACAGGGCAGTGTCTGGGAGTTCAGAGGTTGGGGTTCGGGGAACAGGGTGGAGCTTGGGGGCGCAGGGGTCGGGGTTTGTGGAACAGGGTGGAGCCAGGCAGTGTCTGGGGGCGGAGGGGTCAGGGTTCGTGGAACAGGGCAGTGCCTGGGGGCGCAGAGGTTGGGAAAAAAGGTGGTTTCTGGGGGCACAGGGGTTGAGGTTTGGGGAACAGGGCGGTGTCTGGGGGCACAGGGGTCAGGGTTTGGGAAAAAGGGTGGAGCTGGGGGCGCAGAGGTCGGGGTTCGGAGAACAGGGCGGTGCCTGGGGGCTCATGGTTCGGGGAACAGGGAAACAGGGCGGTGCGTGGGGGTGCAGGATTTGGGGAAGAGGGTGGTGTCTGGGGCGCAGGGGTCAAGGTTCAGGGAACAGGGCAGTACCAGGGGGCACAGAGGTTGGGGTTTGTGGAACAGGGCACTGTATGGGTCGTAGGCATCGGGATGTGGGGGTTCAGGGAACAGAGTATAGTCTGGGGGCACAGGGTTTGGGGAATAGGGCAATGTGGGGACCCATGGGTCAGTGTTCGGGGAACAGGGCAGGGTCTGGGGTGCAAGGGGTTGGGGTTCAGGGAACAGGGCGGTGTCTGGATGCGCATGGGTCAGCATTCGGGGAACACGGCAGTGTCTGGGGGGGAACAGGGCAGAGTCTGGGAGTTCAGGGGTCAGGTTTGGAGAACAGGGCGGTGTCTGGGCGTACAGGGGTTAGGTTTTCGGAAATGGTGGTTCCTGGGGGTCCAGGGGTAGGGGTTTGGGGAACAGGGCAGTGTCTGGGGGTAGAGGGGTTGGCATTCATGGAATAGGACAGTGTTTGGGGGTGCAGAGGTCAGGGAACAGGGCAGTACCTGGAGCGCAGGGGTCAGGGTTTGGGGGGTCAGGGAACAGGGCGGTATCTGGGAGCACAGGGGTCAGGGTTTGGGGAACAGAGCGGTGTCTGGGTGTGCAGGGGTCGGGGTTTGGGCAGGAAGATCAGGGGAGGGGGCTCGGAGAGCATCCAAGAATCAGAGCTTGGGGGATGAAATCTGGGGGTCAGAGGTATGGAGGCGGTTTGGGGGTTCTGAGGGGTGAAGGAGGAGGAAATGAGGAAGGGGAGGGGGTCAGTGTGGGGGAAGGGTGATGAGGGTCTGGAAGACGATTTGGGATTTGGGGTCAGGGACATGCTTTCTCCTCCTTGCCCCCACCCACAATAACCTCTCTGCCTTCAACTTCCCTGCCCCCTAGCCTGGATGGGCCCCCAGCATACAAGCCGCCCCCTCCCCAGAAGAAGATTGAGGACCCTGAGCTGGTAGGTGCCACATCTCTACTATCTCCAGGGGGCAGGGGGGGTGTATCTAGCGGGGAGCAAGGAGCCAGGACTCCTGGGTTCTCTCCCTGGCTCAGATGAGCAGCTCAGCACATTGCTGGCTCTGGCCGGGGCATAGAATCATAGAATATCAGGGTTGGAAGGGACCTCAGGAGGTCATCTAGTCCAACCCCCTGCTCAAAGCAGGACCAATCCCCAATTAAATCATCCCAGCCAGGGCTTTGTCAAGCCTGACCTTAAAAACTTCTAAGGAAGGAGATTCTACCATCTCCCTAGGTAACACATTCCAGTGTTTCACCACCCTCCTAGTGAAAAAGTTTTTCCTAATATCCAACCTAAACCTCCCCCACTGCAACTTGAGACCATTACTCCTTGTCCTGTCCTCTTCCACCACTGAGAATAGTCTAGAACCATCCTCTCTGGAACCCTCTTTCAGGTAGTTGAAAGCAGCTATCAAATCCCCCCTCATTCTTCTCTTCTGCAGACTAAACATCCCCAGTTCCCTCAGTCTCTCCTCACAAGTCATGTGTTCCAGTCCCCTAATCATTTTTGTTGCCCTTCGCTGGACTCTCTCCAATTTTTCCACATCCTTCTTGTAGTGTGGGGCTCAAAACTGGACACAGTCCTCCAGAAGAGGCCTCACCAATGTCGAATAGAGGGGGACGATCACGTCCCTCGATCTGCTCGCTATGCCCCTACTTATACATCCCAAAATGCCATTGGCCTTCTTGGCAACAAGGGCACGCTGCTGACTCATATCCAGCTTCTCGTCCACTGTCACCCCTAGGTCCTTTTCCGCAGAACTGCTGCTGAGCCATTCGGTCCCTAGTCTGTAGCGGTGCATGGGATTCTTCCGTCCTAAGTGCAGGACCCTGCACTTATCCTTGTTGAACCTCATCAGATTTCTTTCAGCCCAATCCTCCAATTTGTCTAGGTCCCTCTGTATCCTATCCCTGCCCTCCAGCGTATCTACCACTCCTCCCAGTTTAGTATCATTCGCAAATTTGCTGAGGGTGCAATCCACACCATCCTCCAGATCATATATGAAGATATTGAACAAAACCGGCCCCAGGACCGACCCCTGGGGCACTCCACTTGACACCAGCTGCCAACTAGACATGGAGCCATTGATCACTACCCATTGAGCCCGACAATCTAGCCAACTTTCTACCCACCTTATAGTGCATTTATCCAGCCCATACTTCTTTAACTTGCTGACATGAATACTGTGGGAGACCGTGTCAAAACTTTGCTAAAGTCAAGAAACAATACATCCACTGCTTTCCCTTCATCCACAGAACCAGTAATCTCATCATAGAAGGTGATTAGATTAGTCAGGCATGACCTTCCCTTGGTGAATCCATGCTGACTGTTCCTGATCACTTTCCTCTCATGTAAGTGCTTCAGGATTGATTCTTTGAGGACCTGCTCCATGATTTTTCCAGGGACTGAGGTGAGGCTTACTGGCCTGTAGTTCCCAGGATCCTCCTTCTTCCCTTTTTTAAAGATTGGCACTACATTAGCCTTTTTCCAGTCATCCGGGACTTCCCCCGTTCGCCACGAGTTTTCAAAGATAATGGCCAATGGCTCTGCAATCACAGCCGCCAATTCCTTTAGCACTCTCGGATGCAACTCGTCCGGCCCCATGGACTTGTGCACGTCCAGCTTTTCTAAATAGTCCCTAACCACCTCTTTCTCCACAGAGGGCTGGCCATCTACTCCCCATGTTGTGATGCCCAGCGCAGCAGTCTGGGAGCTGACCTTGTTCGTGAAGACAAAGGCAAAAAAAGCATTGAGTACATTAGCTTTTTCCACATCCTCTGTCACTAGGTTGCCTCCCTCATTCATTAAGGGGCCCACACTTTCCTTGGCTTTCTTCTTGTTGCCAACATACCTGAAGAAACTCTTCTTGTTACTCTTGACATCTCTCGCTAGCTGCAGCTCCAGGTGCGATTTGGCCCTCCTGATTTCATTCCTACATGCCCGAGCAATATTTTTATACTCTTCCCTGGTCATATGTCCAACCTTCCACTTCTTGTAAGCTTCTTTTTTATGTTTAAGATCCGCTAGGATTTCACCGTTAAGCCAAGCTGGTCGCCTGCCATATTTACTATTCTTTCGACACATCGGGATGGTTTGTCCCTGTAACCTCAACAGGGATTCCTTGAAATACAGCCAGCTCTCCTGGACTCCTTTCCCCTTCATGTTAGTCCCCCAGGGGATCCTACCCATCCGTTCCTTGAGGGAGTCGAAGTCTGCTTTCCTGAAGTCCAGGGTCCGTATCCTGCTGCTTACCTTTCTTCCCTGTGTCAGGATCCTGAACTCAACCAACTCATGGTCACTGCCTCCCAGATTCCCATCCACTTTTGCTTCCCCCATTAATTCTTCCCGGTTTGTGAGCAGCAGGTCAAGAAAAGCTCCCCCCCGCAGTTGGCTCCTCTAGCACTTGCACCAGGAAATTGTCCCCTACGCTTTCCAAAAACTTCCTGGATTGTCTATGCACCGCTGTATTGCTCTCCCAGCAGATATCAGGAAAATTAAAGTCACCCATGAGAACCAGGCCATGCGATCTAGTAGCTTCTGCGAGCTGCCAGAAGAAAGCCTCATCCACCTCATCCCCCTGGTCCGGTGGTCTATAGCAGACTCCCACCACTACATCACTCTTGTTGCTCACACTTCTAAACTTAATCCAGAGACACTCAGGTTTTTCTGCAGTTTCGTACCGGAGCTCTGAGCAGTCATACTGCTCCCTTACATACAGTGCGACTCCCCCACTTTTCTGCCCTGCCTGTCCTTCCTGAACAGTTTATATCCATCCATGACAGTACTCCAGTCATGTGAGTTATCCCACCAAGTCTCTGTGATTCCAATCACATCATAATTCCTTGACATCACCAGGACCTCCAGTTCTCCCTGCTTGTTTCCAAGGCTTTGTGCATTTGTGTACAGGCACTTGAGATAACCTGCTGATCGCCCCTCATTCTCAGTATGAGGCAGGAGCCCTCCCCTCACAGACATTCCTGCCTGTGCTTCCTCCCGGTATCCCGCTTTCCCACTTACCTCAGGGCTTTGGTCTCCTTCCCCAGTGAACCTAGTTTAAAGCCCTCCTCACTAGGTTAGCCAGCCTGCTCGCAAAGATGCTCTTCCCTCTCTTCGTAAGGTGGAGCCCGTCTCTGCCCAGCAACCCTCCTTCATGGAACACCATCTCATGGTCAAAGACAGAGGCAAAAAAAGCATTGAGTACATTAGCTTTTTTCACATCCTCTGTCACTAGGTTGTCTCCCTCATTCAGTAAGAGGCCCACATTTTCCTTGACTTTCTTCTTGTTGCCAACATACCTGAAGACACCCATCTGGTTACTCTTAACATCTCTTGCTAGCTGCAACTCTAGGTGTGATTTGGCCTTCCTGATTTCACTCCTGCAAGCCCGAGCAACATTTTTATACTCTTCCCTGGTCATTTGTCCAATCTTCCACTTCTTGTGAGCTTCTTTTTTGTGTTTAAGATCAGCAAGGATTTCACTGGTTTCAGAGTAACAGCCGTGTTAGTCTATATTCGCAAAAAGAAAAGGAGTACTTGTGGCACCTTAGAAACTAACCAATTTATTTGAGCATAAGCTTTCGTGAGCTACAGTTCACTTCATCGGATGCATACTGTGGAAAGTGTAGAAGATCTTTTATATACACACAAAGCATTGAAAAAATACCTCCTCCCACCCCACTCTCCTGCTGCTAATAGCTTATCTAAAGTGATCACTCTCCTTACAATGTGTATGATAATCAAGTTGGGCCATTTCCAGCACAAATCCAGGTTTTCTCACCCCCCCGCCCCCCCCCCCCCCACACACAAACCCACTCTCCTGCTGGTAAGAGCTTATCTAAAGTGACCACTCTCCTTACAATGTGTATGATAATCAAGTTGGGCCATTTCCAGCACAAATCCAGGTTTTCTCACCCCCCCCCCCCCCCCCCACACACACACAAACCACTCTCCTGCTGGTAAGAGCTTATCTAAAGTGACCACTCTCCTTACAATGTGTATGATAATCAAGGTGGGCCATTTCACTGTTAAGCCAAGCTGGTCGTCTGTCATATTTACTATTCTTTCTAGCACATCGGGATGGTTTGTTCCTGTAACCTCAATAAGGATTCTTTAAAATACAGCCAGCTCTCCTGGACTCCTTTCCCCTCCTGTTATTCTCCCAGGGGATCCTACCCATCAGTTCCGGAGGGAGTCAAAGTCTGCTTTTCTGAAGTCCAGGGTCCATATTCTGCTGCTCTCCTTTCTTCACTTTGTCAGGATCCTGAACTCGACCATCTCATGGTCACTGCTTCCCAGGTTCCCATCCACTTTAGTTTCCCCTACTAATTCTTCCCGGTTTGTGAGCAGCAGGTCAAGAAGAGCTCTGCCCCTAGTTGGTTCCTCCGGCACTTGCACCAGGAAATTATCCCCTACACTTTCCAAAAACTTCCTGGATTGTCTGTGCACCACTGTATTGCTCTCCCAGCAGATATCAGGGGTGATTGAAGTCTCCCATGAGAACCAGGGCCTGCGATCTAGTAACTTCCGTGAGTTGCCAGAAGAAAGCCTCGTCCACCTCATCCCCCTGGTCCGGTGGTCTATAGCAGACTCCCACCACGACATCACCCTTGTTGCTCACACTTCTAAACTTAATCCAGAGACTCTCAGGTTTTTCTGCAGTTTCATACCGGAGCTCTGAGCAGTCATACTGCTTCCTTACATACAGTGCAACTCCCCACCTTTTCTGCCCTGCCTGTCCTTCCTGAACAGTTTATATCCATCCATGACAGTACTCCAGTCATGTGAGTTATCCCACCAAGTCCCTGTTATTCCAATCACATCATAATTCCTTGACTGTGCCAGGACTTCCAGTTCTCCCTGCTTGTTTCCCAGGCTTCTTGCATTTGTGTAAAGGCACTTGAGATAACTCGCTGATCGTCCCTCTTTCTCAGTATGAGGCAGGAGCCCTGCCCTCTCGCGTGCTCCTGCTCGTGCTTCCTCCCGGTATCCCACTTCCCCACTTACCTCAGGGCTTTCGTCTCCTTCCCCCGGTGAACCTAGTTTAAAGCCCTCCTCACTAGGTTAGCCAGCCTGCTTGCAAAGATCCTCTTCCCTTTCATGTGCTGGTTCGTTCCAGGTCTCTAATCCCCCCGAGGTTGAGGTTGAGAATATCCCACTGAAAGCTGCCTACTTCGAGCCCAGCATTGCAGTGGATCCCACAGAGCCGGTAATTACTGGGGGGGAGGGCGGGGATGCAAGGGGGCAGGGTCTTGGGCAGGGGGATCAGGTGCCCAATCCTCTCAACTAGGATTATCCCTGATAAGAACATCCAGGACGGATCAGAAACTCCTCTGGGAACCTCTGCCCCAGGTCTAACCAAAACACCCCTCTCCCCTTTGAGAGCTGAGGACATAACCCAGGAGTCCTGGCTCCCAGCCCCCACTGCTCTAACCCACCAGACCCCACTCCCTCCCAGCGCTGGGGATAGAACTCAGGAGTCCTGACTCCTAGACACCCCCCACCGCTGCTCTGACCACAAGACTCCACTCTCCTCCAAGAGTCAGGGATAGAATCCCAGAGTCCTAGCTCCCAGGCTCTCTACTTTAACCCACTAGACCCCACTCCTGTCCCACAGCTAGGCATAGAACCCAGGAGTCCTGGCTCCCAGCCCTCACTGCTCTAACCCACTAGTCCATCTGTCTTTCTGTGAGCACAGAGGATCCCCTAGGGGTCGGTGACCTTGCTGCCACCCCATCTGTCCATCCATCTCCTTGCAGGACCTACCACGGTACCACGAGCTGCCTACATTGGAGGACAAGGAGCCAGCAACGATGGGGCCCAGCCTGGAGGACGAATACCTGGACCAGATCAACCCAATCTATGACGCCCTGTCCTTCGCCTCAGGGGAGGGTGTCCCCGAGCAGGGCTTCATTATGTCCCGGGCCTTATACGTCTGACAGCTTGGCACAGATGGACTCGTGTCTCCCTGGATAGACAGACAGCTGCCTTCCCCACTCCCTGCAGCTCCCCCGGCCCTGTACATGAGACCCCAACCGAGGTGCTCCCTGGGGTTTTGGGGAGTTCTCTGGCCTGTTATATGGGACATCAGGCTAGATGATCCCAATGGGCCCTTCTGGCCTTGAAATCTATTAGTCCCCACCCCCACCACTCCCTGGGATCCCCCAGCTCAGACAGACACATGGCTCCCTTCCCCACCCCCACAGCTCCCTGGGATCCCCAGTCTCGGACAGACACATGACTCTCCGGACTCTCCACCCCCCACTGCTCCCTGAGCCCTGTATGTCTGAGATTACCCCCCACCCAGACGGACACAGGGGGCCCCCCTTGACTTTCTAGGCAGACACCTGGCTCTGCCCACGGCTCCCTGGACTGACACTGGTGCCTGGCTCACAACCCCAACTGGGCTCCTGTCCTGTCTGCTCCCAGTGGGGTCAGTGAGGCTGCAGCCCTCAGCAGGTCTGGGGGGGTCTGGCTTGAGGGGGGGGAGCAGGGTGTTGGGGCCTGGAGGCCTCAGTGCTAGAAGTCTGGATTTGCCAAAGGTCAGAACTCATCCTCCCCCTCTCCATGCCAGGGGAACAGTCTCTCCTTGCCTTCTGTCGGAGTCATGACGGGGCGGGAGGCAGCATCTTCCCCTGGCCCGGCAGGAGGGTGACTTTAGTTACTGTAGGAGCAGCTCCCTGCTGCTGCGCTAGTGGGTGGGGTTGTGTGAGTGGGGATGGGTGAGAGGCTGGGGGAATAGGGAGTGCTCCCTTTCTTGCTGTGGGGCTGGTTCCTTGTCCACACACCGGTGGGTCAGCCCATTCACTACTACAAGGAGCTGCCCTATTGCAAGGAGCAAGTGTGGGAGGGTGCAACCCCAGCCTGGATTCTCTACTTGCATTTCATCATCTGCTCAGACAGGATCCCTGCCTCAGCGACTCCCCAGCCCAGCTGGGTCAGGGGCCCTGCCATCAATCCCTCCTCCCTCCTGCTTCTGGGCCCTGCCCTGGTCCCCGCTGTACAACCACCTTCCATGGGGTATCTGAGAATGTGAAGGGTTTTTTTGTGTTACTAACTTGATTGGTCTCTAAATAAATCCACCGCTGCTGCTGCTTCTTTCTCCCTCCCCACCGGTGTCAAATTAAAGATGGGGGGTTAGCAACTTCTCTTTGTGCCTTTGCAGACATCCTGAGTGAACAGGGTGATTAGTGCCTTCGGAACCACTACTGAGCGACTGGGTCTGGGACTTTAGCTGCTGCCCTGGTGCCTTTGGACCTGCCACTGAGCGACTGGGTCTGGGTCTGGGGCTTTAGCTGCTGCCCTGGTGCCTTTGGACCCGCTCCTGAGCGACTGGGTCTGGGGCTTTAGCTGCTGGCCCTGGTGCCTTCGGAACCACTACTGAGCGTCTGGGTCTGGGTCAGGGGCTTTAGCTGCTGCCCTGGTGCCTTCGGAACCACTACTGAGTGACTGGGTCTGGGTCTGGGTCAGGGGCTTTAGCTGCTGCCCTGGTGCCTTCGGAACCACTACTGAGTGACTGGGTCTGGGTCTGGGTCTGGGGCTTTAGCTGCTGCCCTGGTGCCTTCGGAACCACTACTGAGTGACTGGGTCTGGGTCTGGGTCAGGGGCTTTAGCTGCTGCCCTGGTGCCTTCGGAACCACTACTGAGTGACTGGGTCTGGGTTGGGGATTTGTTTTTGTATTTTCTGTTTCTTAAAATAAATGTTTCTAAACCAGAGCTGGTGGCATGTCTCCCTCTGGGGATGGGAACAGCTGCAAGAGCTGCTGCCTTGGGAGTGGGGGAGGGCAGTGGGGAGGGCCTTGAAACTGCCATCCGTGGCGGGGGAGGGTGGGGGGGCTGGGGCAGCTGGGGGGGCGGGGGCAAGGCTCAGGCCAGCACCCCCCTGGAGCACCCGCCAGGAATATCCTGTGCCGGGGCTGGGCGCTGCCACGCACTGGGGGGGGGCTGGGCACTGACATTTTTGGGGGGGGCAAGAAACTGACATCCGGGGGGTCTGAGCGCTGCCATGCGCTGGGGGTGGGGCTGGGCACTGACATTTTCGGGAGGGGGGGCAAGAAACTGACATCCGGGGGGGTCTGGCGCTGCCATGCGCTAGGGGGTGGGGCTGGGCACTGACATTTTTGGGGGGGGCAAGAAACTGACGTCGGGGGGGGGGGACTGGGCGCTGCCATGCGCTGGGGGTGGGGCTGGGCACTGACATTTTTGGGGGGGGCCAAGAAACTGACATCCGCTGAGGGGGAGCCTGGACACCGCCAGCCTCTGGTGCGGTCACTGGGATCCAGGCCCCGGCAGGTTCCCTCGCTCCCGCCCCGCATACCTGGGGGGGCGGGGCTAGAAACCCCACCCTCGGGGGGCGGGGTTGGTATCTGGCTCCGCCTCCAAAATGGCGACGCCACAGCACGCGCGCTCCCGCAGACTCTATGGCTGCCGCGGTGCATGCCGGGACCATGCCACAGCTCTGACCTTGCGGCCGCACCGTGCAACCAAACTTGCTGCCCTCGGGCCCCGCCCCTGGGAGGGCGGCCAATCAGGAGCAGCTCCTGGCCTGGCCTCGCCTTCGGCCAACGGAAGGCGGCATGGGAAAGGGGCGAGGCACGGTGACACAGTGACCAATAGATGTGGTATTGCGGAGAGGGGCGGGTCATACTCAGTCTGTCCAATAGCGATGGCTCATAGGGGCGGGGTCCGTGGAGACTCTACCCAATGACGATCCGCCATACGCCGGAACAGGCGGGACATGGAAGGGCAACAGCCCATGAGGTCTGTCAGTGGGGTAGATTCCAGGAACCCCGGAAGTAGGCGGAGCTTTCTCTACCCTTAGCCAATGGATATACGCGATAGAGGCGGAAGGGGCGGAGTCGAGGTCGGCGCTGGCCAATGGCGGCGTGGAGGGGGCGGAGCTGAGACTGCGGTGCAGGCGGGTTCGGGTGTCTCCCGGCTCCGGCTGCCGCTGCTGCTGCCGCCGCCGCTCGTGAGTCTGGGGCCAGGCGGGACTGGCGGGTATCGGGACAGGCGGGCGCTGGAGGGGCGGTGGCGCGATAGGTGGCACCCGGGAAGGTACCGGAGGGGGATCGGGGCGGGGGGGGTCGGTGGGGGTGTGTGTGGGGGGATCGGGGCGGGGGGGTCGGTGGGGGTGTGTGTGGGGGGATCGGGGCGGGGGTGTCGGTGGGGGTGTGGAGGGGATCGGGGCGGGGCGGGGGGGTCGGTGGGGGTGTGTGTGGGGGATCGGGGCCGGGGGGCGGGGTGTGGGGGGGGGGATCGGGGCGGGGGGGTCGGTGGGGGTGTGTGTGGGGATCGGGGCGGGGGGGCCGGGGTGTGTGTGTGGGGGGGATCGGGGCGGGGGTGTGTGTGTGTGGGGGGATCGGGGCGGGGGGGGTCGGTGGGGGTGTGTGGGGGGGATCGGGGGTGTGTGTGGGGGGGGATCGGGGCGCTCGATGGGGGTGTGGGGGGGGGTCGGGCGGGGGGCTCGATGGGGGTGTGGGGGGGGGTCGGGCGGGGGGCTCGATGGGTGTTTGTGTGGGGGGGCGGTATCAGGGGCATGGGGACGGGTGGGATTGAGGGGTGCTGGGCTGGTGGGGTCACTGTTGAGGCAGGTGGACCCTGGCAGTGGCAGGTGTCTGGGGGGGCAGGTAGCTCTTGGAGTACACGAGGGGGTATCAGAAGGGATGGGTTGTTAGTGGGGTAGATACACCCATCCAGGGAATTGGGTGTTGTAATAGTCAGACCCCACTGGGGGTAGGGTGCATTAAGTGAGCTGTGGGGAGCAGTGTCAAGAGGGGCATTGTGGCAGATGTACTTGGAGCTTGGCGGTATTGCAGGCAGGTGGATCCTGTTGTGGGGGGGGTTACTGAGGTTGTCAGACTCAGGAGGGAGTATTGGAGGGTGGGGGTCACTGGAGGACGGGGGGACAGATGGACCTGGGGATATTTGGGGTCTGTTGGAGACCAGTATCAGGGCAGCCTGTGGGAGGTATCAGTGTGGGGTGCATATCCTGGATAGATGGGGTGGTATGGATTGTGGGATATTCAAGGCATGGGGGGTATATTGGAAGGTATCTGGAGCTGCCCACCCCTTCTCAACACTGCTATCTGTTCTGCTCTCCACAGCCCCCCACCATGGGTAACGTCCTGGCTGCCAGCTCCCCCACACCCTCCCCCACCATGCCGAGTCCTGGCTCTGGGCTGGTGTCAGTGCCGCCTGGCTTCACCATGCCCCCGTCGGTGGGCTGGGCCCCCCTGCGCAGGAGCGGCTGGAGGAGAAGGGGGATCGGCTGCCCAATCCTGGCACCTTTGAGGAATGTCACCGCAAGTGCAAAGGTGAAAGCCTAGCACCCACTGTCCATACACCCCCCCACACCCACCTCAGTCCTGGCACCTTCAAAGAATGTCACCCCAGTGCAGAGGTTGGGAGCACAGCATGGGGGAACCTCAGTACACAGCCAGGTGAACAGGTCCCTGGGGGAGCGGGGTACCAGGCTGGACAGCCCAGGGGTCTGATTGGGGGAATGGAGTTACCAACAGGCTGGAGGGGCCCATGGGGTGAACGCATGCTGGGCTGGATGGGCTCAGTGCTGACTGTTGCTGTCTCTTCCCAGAATTGTTCCCTATCCAGATTGAGGTGTGAAACTGACAGTAAATAAAGGTCTTAGCAACCATTTCCAGGTAAGGGCTATGCCCTCTGGTGAGGCAGGGTTCAGGGTGGAGTGGGGTGAGGCTGTAGCCCAGGGGAATGTGGGGGCTGAGCAGGCTGGGCAGAGACATGCCTGCTGGGGGGTGGGGGGGCGTGTGTGCAGATTGAGGGCAGCTGGCTTCAGCAGTGTTACTGAGCATTTTCTACAAGCCAAGCAGTAAATGTGGTGGGGGCACGTGACCCTGAACCTCCTGATCCCATGTGTTGCGTATGGGCTGGGTGAGGCTGTGGGTTGGTGCTTTCTGTCTGAAATACTTATCTGACGCCCATCACCACTGTATCTGACTCTCTGCAGTCTAATGCATTAATCCCTATGCTTCCTGGGACGCAGGCAAGGTGACTGTCCACATGTGAGATGGGAGCCAAGGCCCAGAGAGATGCAGTCACTTTAGGGACCGGGACCTGGACCTGGGTCTCCCATGCCAGTGCCCCTGGGCTGCCCTTCCCCTCTTGCTGCAGGCATAGAACCATGTGGCTAGAAGGGACTGCAAGGGTCGTCTCATGTAGGGGTTCTCAACTTTTCTGTTTTCTGAGGCCCCCCCAACAGGCTATAAAAATTCCATGGCCCGTCTATGCCACAACTGGTTTTCTGCATATAAAAGTCAGGGCCAGTGTTGGGGGTAACAAGCAGTGCAGTTGTCCTGGGTCCCAAGCCACAGGGGGCCCCGTGCAGCCAAATTGCTCAGGCTTTGGCTTCAGCCCTGGGCCTCAACAAGTCTAATGCCGGCTCTGCTTGGGGGACACCCTGAAACCTGCTCGCGGCTCCCCAGTGGGCCCCAGACCCCTGGTTGAGAACACTAGTCTAGTGCAACCCCTGCCAAGATGCAGGATTTGGTGGGCCCTGCTTACTCTGCTTGCTCTCCCCAGGTGAATCACAGTGTTGCCCTCAGCACTGTTGGCGACTCCAATTACCACTTCGGGGTCACCTACGTGGGCACCAAACAGCTCAGCCCCACAGAGGTGAGTGCGGGGGGATGGACTTAGCCAGCTGGCAGCCAGCGCTGAGGAGTCACCTCTGATGGTGGGAGAGGGGCAGTGTGTGTTTGCGGGGAGAGTTGTTAATCTGGACATTGGGGTTGGAGCTGTCAATTCAGAAAGTGGGGAAGTTTGCGATGAGGCAGGCTTCTCTGGGTGGGGGTGTGGCAGAGGGATGCTGTTGCCCTGATATGGGGGAGGGGATGTTACTCGGCTGGATTTCAACCCTCATGCCCCTTTCAGGCCTTCCCGGTGCTGGTGGGCGACATGGACAACAGCGGCAGCCTCAACGCCCAGATCATCCACCAGCTCTCGACCCGGCTGCGCTCTAAGGTGGCCTTCCAGGTATGCCGTGCACTGCGGGTTCTTTTCTCAGCTCTCCCCTTCACGTGTGTTTGTGTGTGTGTGTGTCAGAGCATCTGTGTGTTCCCCCACCCCACCCTGTGGGTCCTTATCTCAGCCTGCTCCTTCGTGGGGTGCGCGTGTGTCAGAGCATCAATGTATTCTTTTCTCCCACCCCCTTCCCCCGCAGGTCTTTCTCTTAGTCCTCTCCTTTGCAGGGGGCAGGGTGGTGGGGGTGTCAGCATCTGTGTATGTTGCCCGCAAGTCCTTCTCTCAACCCATCCCTTTGCGGGGGGGATCAGAGCTTCTGTGTATACCCCTTTCAGAGTCCCTGCTGGGGAGGGGAGTGCAGTGTTCCTGCTCCTTCACAGTTTAAGGTAGTGGTGTTACCTGGTAAAAGGTAGCAGGGATGCCGGAGCGGATTTAGAGTTAGTGGGGCCTTGTGCACAGCTTCATTTTCAGGGGCCCCACCTTGGGACCCAGCCAAGAAAAAGAACATTCTCTCTTATCTCTCCCCCCCTCCCATTTTTCATTCTTTTTTTATTCATCCTTTTCCTATATTATAACTAACATGAAGTAAATGAAACTAGTGAGGTATCTTGGTTGGGGTTGGGGTGCAGGAGGGATCATGGGGATTGGGCTCTGGGAGGGAGTTTGGGTGCTGAGTGCAGGCTTTGGGCAGGGGGTTGGGATGCGGAAGGGGTCAGGGGGGCGGTGTGGCTCCCAAACCGACTAGCACTCCCCTCTGGCAGCGGCTTCTAGGCAGGGGGGTCAGGGGGTCTCTGTGCACCACTGCCCGCAGGTGCCGCCCCCGCAGCTCCCATTGGCCATAGTTCCTAGTCAATGGGAGCTGCGGAGTCAGCGCTTGGGGCAGGGGCAATGCGCAGAGACGCCCACACACACAGACCCCAGGACCACAGGGATATGCCGGCCGCTTCCAGGAGCGGCGCGGCGTGGAGGGAGGGAGGCAGGCAGCGCTGTGCTGCTGCTGGCAAGTCTCTGCGCCCCTTGGGGGGAGGAGGGCAGTGGGTCTCTGTGCGCTGCCTGGGGCGGGGGCAGGGCGCAGAGCCACCTCCCCCTGCCAGGGACACGCAGAGATGTGCCAGATGCTTCTGGGAGCGGCATGGGGCCACCGGCCACAGAATGCAGGCAGCCTGCCTGAGCCCTGCTGCGCTGCCAGCCAGGACTCAGGGGCAGGTTGTCAGATGAGATTTTCCTGCATTTTGGGGGCCCCAAGCCACCGCACTGTTTGTTTCATGGTAAATCTGCCTCTGGGGGATGTTTGCCTCCTGGAGGTCGCCCCAGTCTTGCCATGTCCCCACACTCTCATTCCAGACGCAGCAGTCCAAGTTCGTGAACTGGCAGGTGGATGGAGAGTATCGGGGGGAGGATTTCACGGCGGCTGTGACGCTGGGAAACCCCGACATCCTGGTGGGCTCAGGTGAAAGCCCCATTCCCACCTCTGAAGCTCCTGCCCTGAAAATTCCACCCTGTCTCTGAAGTCCCCCACCAGCTTGACCCTAGCCTCCCCTTCTCCATTCCCAGCCCCTGCCACCTCCACTTCCGCAACCTGGCCCCTGCCTGCCATCACCACTAGTCTGAACCCTGCTCCTCGTAACCCCCTGGGCCCAGCCCCAGCTGACCAGTCTCTTTTCACAGGGATCCTGGTAGCCCATTACCTGCAGAGCATCACACCCTGCCTGGCGCTGGGCGGCGAGCTGGTCTATCACCGCCGGCCAGGAGAGGAGGGCACAGTCATGTCTCTGGCTGGGAAATATACAGGTACTCGGGGGACTGGGGCAGGACACAGACAGCAGCCAGGACTTCTGGGTTATATGCCTAGCTGCAGCAGGGGAGTGGGGTTTAATGGGTTAGAGCAGGGGAGCTAGGAGTTGAGACTCCTGGGTTCTCTTCCCTAGCTTAGGGCTTTGGTGAGGGCCCTACTCGGACACTCACCCACTCTTCCTTCTCCTGACAGCACCTAACTGGATTGGGACCTTGACGGTGGGGCAAGCCGGGGCCCATGCAACCTACTACCATAAAGCCAATGACCAGGTATGTGGCGCTCAGAGGCCTACATTCCCTTCAGGCTCCCCCTCTGACATGAGGGCAGGGGCTTTGGCTCCCAGACTGGGAGCAAGGTGTAGGGGCAGGTGAAGTGAGTGGCGACCTATGTATAGGAGGTGTGCTGGGGTGCACAGCTGAGAGCCTGGAGAGGCAAAGGAGTGGGCGGTGTCCTGCCCCAGGAACAGATATGCTGGTCCCAATTGCCTGCAAACCTGGAGGCTGCCATCCCATTGGGGAAGGCTGGGGGCTGGGTTTGGGTGGTGGGGACTGGGATTACGTTGTGAGTGGGTGGTCGGGGATAGCGTTCGGGGAGGGTGGGATCACATTGGCAGGGGTGGAAGCCGGGGGGCTGGGGTCCTACCGGGCGATTGGCAGCTCTGCTCACCAGACTGACCCCGCTCCCCTCAGCTGCAGGTGGGCGTGGAGTTTGAGGCCAGCACACGCATGCAGGACACTAGCGTCTCCTTTGGCTACCAGCTTGACTTGCCCAAGGCCAACCTGCTCTTCAAAGGTACAGCAGCCCCAGGCCGCCCTTCCCCTCTGTGCCCCGCGCCCCAGCCCCTCCCAGTGCCACTAACCCTGCTGTCTGCTGCAGGCTCTGTGGACAGTAATTGGATCGTGGGCGCGGCGTTGGAGAAGAAGCTGCTGCCGCTGCCCCTGACGCTGGCCATGGGGGCCTTCCTGAATCACCGCAAGAACAAGTTCCAGTGTGGCTTCGGCCTCACCATTGGCTAGAGCCCTCTCCCCCCTCTTCCACCAGCCCTCCCCCACCCACAATTCCAGTGTCCCCCGCCCAGACTGCCATGCGGTTTGAGCTGCCCGGGACCCTTTGCCCCGCCCATCCACGCTGGTGCTGCCCAGTTAAGCCCTGGAGTGCAGGGCTCCAGCCCCTTCACTGCCCCGAGCAGGCTGCTCCCCAGAGGGCCACTGCAGGTGCCATGGGGTAGGTCCTGACAGAGCCCAGGGGTCTGATCCCCAGAGCGAGCCCCTTAGCATGGCGGCTCTCGCACTGTCACATTTGGGTTCCAGTCACCTCGTCTGCCCCTCAGGACAGGTCACTGGGGGCTGCTCAGCCCCAGACACAAGGTTCGACACTCTGTCCCCAGGGGCTGCTGGAAAATGGAGAGCTGGCTGGTGCAGGGTCAGTGGCTGCTGGGCCCCTCAGGAGGTGTCTGGCCTGCCCCCTGCCTCTCCTGGCCGCTATATCCTAGCAGCCCCTGAGGGGGGGTGGAGGTGTGACCCTCCCTGCTTCCGGGAGGGGACCTAGTGTCCCCTCTATTCCCATGGCTTGGATTTGGGGCTGGGGGCTGTCCTGGGGTAGCAGGTAGGGAGCATGAGTGGAAACCCAGTGACAGGATAACCCCCCACCAAGGGTGTAAAATGCCCTCTTCAGCCTGATGCCCTGTGCTGACATTCTTCCTCACCAGGGGGCACTGTGACATCAGGAACTGTCCTACTTCTGGCACAGTGGGAGAAGGACTGGCTCCGTCCTAGGGGTGGGGTCGCTTGGCCTGATGCACTGAGGGGGGATCGGGGCTTGGTGGATCCCCTCAGGAATGGATTGTCCCAGCTGGTGGGGGTGCACTGACCCTGCAACTGTCTGCCAGGAGGGGCTGGATCCCTCACCAAACCCCCCACATCTCTGTGCAGCTGTGGGGAGATTCTCTCTCTCTCTCTCTCTCTTTCTGCACCAATTACACCCCCTCCCTTCGTGCCCTTGGATCGCTGGGGTACCAGTGGCTTTGCAGCCTCATACCTCACACCCGAGAGAGCTGTGGGGCAGACTCTACCCCTAGGGTGATGGGGCCACAACCTCTCTGGCTGCTGCACCCTAGCTCCCCTGTTCAGGCCTCCCCGGCCCTTCCCCTCCCAGCCTACACTGATCCAAAGAGCCACAAGGGACCTATTGAGCGCTCTCTGCACCCACTACGGATTGGGGGTCTGTCTGTGCGCACACACACAGCCCCGCCCCAGCAGGAGGAGCAGCAGTTTGGGGGGCCCTGCCTGCATCCCATCCCCACCCAGCAGCACTGTGAGGAAGACCAGCGCTTTGAGGGAGGGGTCCTGTCAGCCCCCGAGCAGCACCTGGAGGAGCAGTGGATGGGGGGGGAGAATCCCCAGCAGCCCCCCCCCCCCCCAGCAGCACCAGGAGGAGCAGCGGTTGGGGGGTCCCCCCAGCAGCACTAGGAGGAGCAGCGGATTGGGGGATCCCCAGCAACCCCCTCCCCTCCCAGCAGCACCTGGAGGAGCAACGGTTTGGGGGGTCCCAGCAGCCCCTGGAGGAGCGGTGGATTGGGGGTTCCTCCGCCCCGCCGTTAGAGACTCTGTGTGTAAATCATGTTTATAAGTTATGGGAACTGAAGGATCTTTTACAGAGACCCTCAAAACACCTCCCCTCCCCCCATGATGTTGGAAATGTCCTGTCTGAATAAACCCCCCAGCACTGGGCACCGTCCTCGGCTGCTTCTGTCTCACGAAGGGGGCGGTGAAGCACCGCTGGAGACCTCTCCCTCCCGTGGGGGTGGGGTTACTGAGTATGAGCCCCCGAAACGCCTTGAGAAATGGGTCTGAGGGGGAGCAGAGAGTGGATCTGTCAATGAGTAGAGCTGAGGGGGAGGTGGGGGTGGGACAGGGGGTGATAAAGAGAGCCTGGGTTGGGGGGAGCCTAGTCAGGGAGTGTGAAGGGGGAGGGTGGGGGAGGAGGGGAGATTGAGATCTGAGGGGGTGGTAGTTGGAGAGGAAGCTCAAGGGGTGGGGACCAGCTCCAGTGTCCTTTTTGGAGGCCCGAAGGCTGGCATTTCTGGCCCCAGTGCCCCACGGCAGGGATCCTTGTGGAAACCTGTCTGGGAGCACACATACCCTGGCATCAATGGGACTGATACTGGCCACCATGTCCAATTCTGGTGCTCATGCTGTCCATAGGGTGGGGCTGAAGCAGTGAGGGGTTGGAGAAGAGCCCCCCCCCCCCCCCCCCCGAACAAGCTGAGAGCTAGGCCAGCGGCCCCCAGCGAGGGGCTGTGGAGAAGGCTGGGCTAGAATTGAGGCGAGGCCAGGGGTTTGGCCAGCAGAGGGCTGTCCAGGCTCGCTGGCAGGGCGAGGGCCTGGAGCTGGGAGAGAAAGGCTAGAGCAATTCACCCTTGCACAGATTCACCGGGGTTGGGGGATTCTCCTGAATCCAGATGGGAGCAGCATGTGAGTGTGAGCCCCGTGGGGTTGGCCAGGTGCTGGCGTTGCTGGGCGGGAAGCACCCTGCCTGGATTATGCAGGGGTTCTCGTGCTGGCAGGTCAATGCGCCTGTTTGGACTGGCTGTGTGGCAATAGGGCTGGTGCACAGGAATGGGACCGTGCACCCCAGTGGTGGGGCTGGGAGGTGTTCTTGGCAGGGCGAGCTATTCACCTGTTGCTAGTGAGCAAAAAGCACTGACCCTTGGCTCCGTTGGGGCAGGTAAGAGCCATCCTCCAGCAAGGGTCACGTGCTGCCATTTGGGATTGAGCCCTGGGTTTGTATCAGTCATGTCTGTTCCGAGGCCAGGCTGCTCGATAGCACGGGGCTTTCTCACCATCTCCTGGGGCTAGCACAGTTCTGCATTGACCAGACATTGTCCCTGAGAGGGGAAGGGAAGGAGCCTGATGGGTTGGATGGGTGGTGTAGACAATCAGATAGTGCTAGGAATGGAGGGGTGCAGAGGATAAGGTGGAGTCTGGTGATGGGGGATTGAACCACATGGAGACCAGGGCCCCTGCAGCCTTGGGTCCCTGCACAATGGGCTCAGGAGCAGGATTTTATTACAAGGAATTTTTTAAAATTTATTTAATCAAACCCCTTTTCCTGGCATGAGGTGTTCAGACTCCCCCACCCAGCTGTTGGAGCGAATGATAGGGGTGCTGCAGTCGTCCTACCACAGGAATGGTACCACCTTAGCGCAGGGATTAGGGACAGGTTGCTGCAGGCAGCAGAGATTCACCCTCTTCTCCCTCCAGAATTGTGCAAGGAGTGATGCTCCTGGAGCCGTGTAGAGACGCCATCAGAATGGTGAGGAAGGCTGTGCTGCTGCCTTGAACTTCCAGGACCCCGGTTTCCAGGCCCCCTCTCCCAAGTCCTGGCACGTCCTGCCAGTAGCTCTCGGCAGCCGGGTAAGTGGCAGCACAAGGGCAGGGATTTGGTGTACAGTCATTCCCAAGACCTGCCCTGGTGCTCCGATTGCATCTACCCCTACTGGCTTCCAACTCCCCTTCCTGTCACAAGGTGAGACTGTGGCCTGTCCCCACCCCAGAATTGGGAGCAGAGGGGCATGGAGGCGGAGGCATGGTGTGTGAGCGGATGGCCCTGACCAATGTCAGGCCTGATTGGTGGTCACCCCAAGAGCCCTTCCACACACTCTCCTGCAAATGCCAGTGTCTGACCACTCACCAGCTTTGGAAGGGCCCCTGCTGTCAGGGAGCAGTCAGGCTCGGGGTACAGAGCAGCCTGGGAGCTACACAGCCTGCCGGGCCCTGCAGCGACGACAAGTCGCTCAAGGCAGGACTTCCGCAGCAGGACTAGGTTGAATGGGCGTTATGACTTTTTACTGGGCTGTCCCACAGGGCCTGAGGTCTGGCCAGACTTTTCAAAGGGCTCTCTCAGCACGTTGGGTGCTGCACACCTAAAATCCGGCCTTTTGCATAGCAAAATGTGGGAATTCCCAGCTGTCGCGGCCAGAAAGGACTGGCTAACCCAGGCTGCAGAACTCCCACCCTGTAGGTTTCAGAGTAGCAGCCGTGTTAGTCTGTATCCGCAAAAAGAAAAGGAGTACTTGTGGCACCTTAGAGACTAACAAATTTGAGCATGACCTTTCGTGAGCTTCAGCTCACTTCATCAGATGCATGCCATGGAAAATACAGTGGAGAGATTTATATACACAGAGAACATGAAACAATGGGTGTTACCATACACGCTGTAACAAAAGAAAAGGAGTACTTGTGGCACCTTAGAGACTAACTAAGGTGCCACAAGTACTCCTTTTCTTTTTGCAAATACAGACTAACATGGCTGTTACTCTGAAAGCTATAACAAAAGTGATCCGGTAAGGTGAGCTAGTACCAGCAGGAGAGCTGGGGGGTGTGTGTGTGGGGGGGAACCTTTTGTAGTGATAATCAAGATGGGCCATTTCCAGCCATTGACAAGAACATGTGAGGAATGGGGTGGGGCGGAATAAACATGGGGAAATACTTTTACTTTGTGTAATGACCCATCCACTCCTGTCTTTATTCAAGCCTAAGTTAATTTTATCCAGTTTGCAAATTAATTCCAATTCAGCAGTCTCTCCATGGAGTCTGGTTTTGAAGTTTTGTTGTTGAAGAATTGCCACTTCTAGGTCTGTAATCGAGTGACCAAAGAGATTGAAGTGTTCTCCAAATGGTTTTTGAATGTTATAATTCTTGACCTCTGATTTGTGTCCATTTATTCTTTTACGTAGAGACTGTCCGGTTTGACCAGTGTACATCGCAGAGGGGCATTGCTGGCACATATCATATTGGTAGATGTGCAGGTGAACGACCCTCTGATAGTGTGGCTGATGTGATTAGGCCCTACCATCATAGGTTAGGCCCTACCATCATAAGGCCTAATCACATCAGCCACACTATCAGAGGGTCGTTCACCTGCACATCTACCAATATGATATGTGCCAGCAATGCCCCTCTGCGATGTACACTGGTCAAACTGGACAGTCTCTACGTAAAAGAATAAATGGACACAAATCAGACGTCAAGAATTATAACATTCAAAAACCAGTTGGAGAACACTTCAATCTCTTTGGTCACTCGATTACAGACCTAGAAGTGGCAATTCTTCAACAACAAAACTTCAAAACCAGACTCCAACGAGAGACTGCTGAATTGGAATTAATTTTATCCAGTTTGCAAATTAACTTAGGCTTGAATAAAGACAGGAGTGGATGGGTCATTACACAAAGTAAAAGTATTTCCCCATGTTTATTCCGCCCCACCCCGTTCCTCACAGGTTCTTGTCAACTGCTGGAAATGGCCCACCTTGGTTCCCCCCACACCCGCCCCCGCAAGCTCTCCTACTGGTAATAGCTCACCTTACTTGATCGCTCTTGTTACAGTGTGAATGGTAACACCCATTGTTTAATGTTCTCTGTGTATATAAATATCCCCACTGTATTTTCCACTGAATGCGTCCGATGAAGTGAGCTGAAGCTCACAAAAGCTTATGTTCAAATAAATTTGTTAGTCTCTAAGGTGCCACAAGTACTCCTTTTCTTCTCATCCTGCAGCTGCTCTGGCAGCCAGCTCAGTGACTGGCACCCCCTCACCATTTTAAAGACTCCAAGTACTGGAAAAGCGAAGCCAGGACCCAGCTAGCCTGGCCACAAGAGCCGCCAGTGCCGGAGAAGGGTGAGAGCCCTGCAAGCGCTATGTGGGATACTCAGCCCCCAGTGCAGGTGTCATCCTGACCCCACTAGAAATTGGCTTGACCCTGGAATCAGGCAGATCTATATTCCTGTCGAAATGAAGGCACTAGCCTAACCCTGGCCAGCCCATCCATCTGGGGAGCATGCCAAGCTTTTGGCCTCAATCACATCCTCTGGCAATGAGTTCCACAGTGAAACTATGAGAAGACACTTTTCCATTCCCCCCCCCCCCCGCCGCCGCCCCCTCTGGTCCATCTGTCCTAAGAGCAGCCAGACCGGGTCAGAGCAAAGGTCCATCTAGCCCAGTGTCCTGTCTGCCGACAGTGGCCAGTGCCAGGTGCCCCAGAGGGAGTGAACAGAACCAGGAATCGCCAAGTGATCATCCTACTGCCCATTTCCAGCTCCTGGCAAACAGAGGCTGGGGATACCATCCCTGCCCATCCTCGCTAATAGCCATTGATGGACCTGTCCTCCATGAGCTTATCTAGTTCTTTTTTGAACCCTGTTTGCTTAAACTACAGCCAAGGGGCCTGGCCCTCAGCCCAAGCCCCTCACAGCGGCAGGCAAAGCCACAGCTGGCCCTGGTACCACGCTAGGCTGAGCTGCCTTGGTACAAAGTGCAGCTGGGCTGTCTGGCACAGACAGGAAGGCCAAGGAGGCAGCAGGTGGGAGTACCTCTGGGAGGGGTGCAGAAACATGCTGACAGGAGAGCAGTCACCCCACGTGTCGGCCAGGAACCACATCCCGTCGCCGGTTGTGTAACCAGCCAGCCTCGCTCCTCTTGGCGGAGCCGGGAAAGGGAAGTGAGAGGGGCACAGGACAGCTGTGCAGCCCGCCCCCTCCCCATGTCTGTCTCTCTCCTTGTACTGCTGGCTTGGCTCAGCTCCCCAGAGCCAGTCGCATCACAGGTCGGCATTGCTCCTCCCTGCTGCTGCTAGCACTTTGACCCACTGAGCTGAGAGAATATAGCCCAGCCGTGACTCCCCGTGACCTGAGTGGGAGGTGCGGGGAGGTTACTGGCGGGTAAAGCCCTGTATCCCTGCTCCAGGCTGGGGTGGAACGTGCTGAGCCCTTATTGTGAGTGGCTGGGCCCCGGCCCCACTGGGGTCACTGAGTGAGACTCAGCGCTGGGTCAGACAGTTTGTGATAAGCTAGGGCCAGTGCTGCGGCAGGAGAGGGGTGGCCAGGGCTGATGGGGGCAAGGAGGAGACACTTGTACCAGGGCCCTGAGCTTGGGGGACTCCAACCTGTCTGCAATTGAGTGAAATGGGTGGGGCCTCAGCCCACACGCTGTGCATGGCCAGACTGTGACACAGGCCAGGAAGAGGGGGAACGGGATCAAGCCATTCCTGCTCCTTCGTGCCTCGATGCTGCCATAGAGTCATAGCCTTGGCACTGCGCTGGCCCCTCCTGTGAACTGGCTGAGCTGGGCCCCGTGGACTCTGGCCAGGCCAGGCTCTTTCAGTGCCACATTGGAGGGTGATGTGGATGGGCCCAGAGGGAACCAAAGGACACTTTGTGATAAGGTTCCCCCGGTGGGGTGAGGGTGGAGTGAGGAAGGAGAGGGAAGGGGAGCGGTGGTGAGCTGGCTGGGGTGGGAGGGGGATATCAGGGCATGACAAGCCAATGGGAAAGGCTAGGAGTCTGCCCCCAATGTGTGACGATTCTTCTCCCCCCCTCCACCCCCATGCAACCCTGAGACCAGCTGATGGAATGTAGTGGTTACTGGCGGTTGGGAGCCAGGACTCCTGGGTTCTCAGCCTGGCTCTGGGCTGGGAGTGGGGACCAGTGGGTTTAAGTATGATGGTACTTTAAGATCTGTCATTCCCATTCTCTCTGGATGGACATTTGACCTCAGTAGAGCTGGGCCAGTTTACACCAGCAGAGAATCTGGCCCAGGATGAATTGGCTGGGGGCAGCTGCTCTACTCCCACAGCCAGGCTAGGCTCAGTCTGGGAGCAGGACGGAGCTCCAAGGATGTCGCCCTGGATTACAAACCTAGCAAAGATATGCCCCACGCCTTAACACTCTCCTCTGACTGACTGCCCCTGCAGCCCTGTGCCAGGAGGGATGGTGTCACTGGGGCTGGCCAGGCCTTGAGAGGAGATAAGAGGGAATTCTCTGTGGTTATTGCCTGTCCCTGGGTTATAAATACCAGGAGCAGTGCGGCAGGAGGGCCTACTGGAGAAGACAGAGACCTATCAGCCGGCAGAGCAAGGTAAGGCCAGCCACAGCTTGGAGAGGGGCTAAGCAGCTTGTCTGCTTGGTGCAGGTCTCATGGAGTCGCTGCTGGACTCAGGCAGGATATAAATGCTGTTGGTTTGTGCAGAGAATGGCTCCTGGTGGTGGGGTGGGTCCCTCCAACCTCAAGCTGGGGCTCAGGCTGGCCGGGCAGAGCCACCCTGTTCTTCAGCACGGGCAATACAAGGGGCTGCAGATCCCAAACTGCTCAGCCCTGGCATGCTATGGGCCCTTCTGAAACGCCGGACGCTTATTTTGGTGCCTAATCGGGGGCTGTGTTTCTGGGCATCCTGGCGTCTGAGTGCCCAGTTCACCACGCACTGTTGTTTGCATTAGGGCAGAATGCTGCCATCCCAGGTCACATCATTTTGCCCTTTGCACAGGTATAAACGGTTTTGATTTTAACATATCCCCCATATGTCAAAACACAGTAGTGCCCAAGGCAAGCCCCAGCGAAGAGAGAGCTGCTTTCACCCCCAGGCAGGGGGGTTGGTTCCCTCTGGGTCCTTGTAACCCCAGATTTACAAGGAGCTGCTGGGTGGGAGAAGGCCCCTGGAAAGATTTTAAAGCAACACTTTTGAAAAACCCCCCCTCCCCCCGCCAGTGTCTAAACCCAGCTACGATCAATTAACCCCCCAATGATTCTAATCAAGGCTGCACAGCTTTCGGTTCAATTATGAACTGCCCACCAGCCCCCTGGGACTGACTGTTCCCCCTCCTGCCAGAGCCTGGGGTCTGCAGCCAGGGGTTCCTCGCAATTGTCTCCAGCACTGGACTAGGATGGCAGAAAAAGCTCGTGACCTGGTGACACGGGGGACAGTGCGAGGATTAATGCATGACAAGAGGTGCTGGTGGCAGGGCCTAAGAACCCCCATCCCAGTCTGCTCCCGCTCTGCTCTAAGCCTCTTTCCTCCATCGCACCAGGGTGTCAGGGAAGCTCCCAGCATGAAGCTTTTCACCCTCATCCTGACGCTGGCTATCCTGGCAGGTGAGTGCATCTTGGTGCAGGCCTGCCCCTGCCCCACTGGGGAAGCCCCATGAGGGATCCTCTGCCTGGGACCGTACACTTAGTTGCACAGCGGCCTTGAGCCCACAGACACACCTAGAACACACATGCACGCAGGTAGAGAATTGGCAGCGTTACAAGGGGGAGCTGAGACTTGTGGTAAATACGCTGGGCTGGGGCTCAGGACTTCTTGGTTCAGTTCCCTGCTCTGCTGCAGATTCCCTGGGTAGCCCTGGAGATGCCCCTGAATCTCTCTGGACCTCAGCTCCCATCTGTAAAATACGGAGACTAATCCTGCCTTTCTCTATTAGGGCAGCTCTTCAGGGCAGGGGCCGTCTCTCACTGTGTGTGTGTTCAGCATCCGGCACAGTGGGAAGCCCGAGGCTTGGTTGGGGTCGGGGCAGCATCCGGCACAGTGGGAAACACCAGGCTTGGTTGGGGTCTGGGCAGTGCCTGGCACAGTGGGGGCTCCTTATTTCCAATTTAGGAACCTGAAAATTTCCTAAAGTGACTCTCATAAAGCCACACAGGGAGTCGATTGCAGAGCCTGGCATTGGCCCCAGGAATCCTGAGCCCCAGGCCAGAGTTGTAACACCAGCCCCTCCTTCCAGAGAAAGGGCGGGGTCTGCGGCCCCTAGTGACAGGGTCTTGCTGGGGATTTCTGTCACCCCACAGGCAGCCAGGCCTCTCTCCTCAGCGATGAGCCCACACCAAGGCTGGAGCAGGTCCGCAAAGGCTTCTGGGAGTATGTGGCCAAAGCCACCAGTTCCACCGAGAAAACCATGGAACTGATCCGTAAATCTGAGCTGGGTCAGGAGATCAAGTGAGAAACTGGCACTGATTGTGGGGCAGGGGCCCTACCTTGAGGGCTGGGAGCCTCCCATCCTCCCCATGGACCCAGAGCGGATGGGGGAGGTTAGTTGCCCCTTGACTGCAGCCCCCACACCTTGGCTTCTGGGCTCAGCGAACCCCTGGCCCTCACCGGGATCGAGCCTGGCTAGGAGACCCCCAGGGCACTGGGTATTCAGCTGCTCTGCTCTCTGAGTCAGAACTGAGCCCATGTCCAGGATGACAGGGCCCCGTATCCCATGTCCCCACCCGGCAACTCCTCTGAGCCAGCCAGGCCCCCCTGCCTGGGGCCGGATCGGACCCAGAGCCCCATAGAGGGGAAGGGCCCCGTGTCTCATTCCCCACCCCTCTGAGCCAGCCAGGCCCCCCCGCCTGGGGCCGGATTGGACCCGGAGCCCCCTAGCAGCAGAGGCCCCACATCCCCCATTCCCTTCTCATCTGCTCACCCGTCCCCACAGCAGCTGCATCAGCCACAGCCTGGCGGCTGCCAACACCTATGGCACAGAGCTGCAGAAGCAGCTGCCCCTTGTGGCCCAGGAGCTGGCTGCCAAGCCGAGCAAGGGCACAGAGCAGCTGGTGCAGAAGATTGCAGGGGAGCTGCAGCGGAAGGGGCAGTGGAGCGTGGAGGACTTGCGGGCTGGGCCGGCACCCTACGCTGAGGGGCTGCTGGAGCAGGCAGAGCAGCGTGCTGAGACCCTGCACCACAGCGTGGCGGCTGGCACCCAGGAGCTGAGCGAGCGGCTGCAGCAGAGCATGGAGAAGCTGCGAAGCCAGCTGGGTCCCTTCGTCCAGGAGCTGAGCGAGCGGCTGCAGCAGCCCATGCAGGAGTTCCAGCAGGGGCTGGAGCCCTACCTGCAGAAGCTGTAGGGGAGCCTGAGCCATGGCGTGCAGCACGTCCGTCGCAACCTGCACCCCTACGCCGAGGACCTGCAGGGGCGGCTGGGCTCCCTCTGGGCCTCCTTCCTGCAGCACTTGCAGTGAGGGGCCTGCGCTGGTGGGGAGAGGGGAACCCAGAGCCGGGCGGGCGGGCGGGCAGGCCGGGGGTGAGACATCGACCCCATCCATCCATGGAGCCCATGGGACTGGGGGATGGGAGCACAGACTCCATCCATGCACGGAGCCTTCAGGGGTCACAGGTGCTTGAGCGGGGACAGCCTCTTCTCTAAGGGCCTCTGACATGCCCAGGTTCCCCATCCCATCACCCCTAGTCACTCCCTGTGTCTGCAACAACCTCCCAGGGGCTCAATAAACCACCTGCTGATTAATCACCCTGTGCACTGCTGCTGCCTCCCTGGGGGAGGGGAGCAGCTGTTATAACCCCGCTCGCTGCCCCGTGGGGCTGGGGTCGTGCAGCCCCAGTCAGTGAGGGAGAACAGGCTCTTAGCCAAGCCATGCGTGGGGTGCAAGCCAGGGGGATGATCATGGGCATGTGATGGGGACATAGGGCCGTCTCCTGGGCGAGGGGCCTTTCCCCTTCGAAACTCTCCCCACTTCGAAACTCTCCCCTTAAACCTTTCCCCTAGGGCTTGCTCTATCCCTGCGCTGCTGTGACCTCCTGATAAACAGCTCTGGCCAGTGTTACCCACAAACTTTCCTCACCATGCTGTCTGCAGCGCAGGCCCACTGGGGCTGTCACTGCCTGTGTGTGGGGCGCCCCCCGTAAGAAACCCCGCCACTGTTCTGCAGCACAGACCCCTGGCACTGCACTGGGGCCATCTCTGCCTGTACGGGGGAGGAAGTGTCTCCTACTGCATTCAGGGGAGCACTCCATACTGAGCCCCCTCCCACATACAGCCCACTCTGCAACACAGACCCCCTGGCACTGCACTGGGGCTAGGGTTGCCAACTGTCTAATCACAGAAACTCAAACACCCTTGCCCTGCCCTGCCCTGGATCTGGGCTGGGGTCAAGGGGTTCGGCGTGTGGAAGGGCCGCTGGGCTGAGCCTGTGGCAGGGGGTAAGGCTGCAGGAGGGGTTGCGGGGTGCAAGCTCTGGGAGGGAGCTTTGGTGCTGGAGGGGGCTCAGGGCTGGGGGAGAGGGTTGTGGGTGCGGGGTGCAGGCTCTGAGAGGGGACTCAGGGCTGGGGCAGGGAATTGGGGTGCAGGAGGGAGGCTGGCTGGCTGTTGGGCACATCAGACACCACAAGGTTTACCAGGGAGCAGCGGGTGCCGAGGGCTGTCTGGACCTTTATTTAAGGCACCACGGTGACTAGGTGCTGTTGGTTGTCCTGCTCCCGCACGGGTGTGCACAGCATCCTTTTGCTGCCACAGGCAAGTGTCGGGCTACTTTGTCGTGACATTTTTTTCTTCAACTTCGCAAATCCAAGGTTAGTGGGGCAAGGGGCGAGGTTTCCCTGCGAACAGTGACTGCTCTTCTGAGGCATCTTTCGGGGCGGGGGGCCTCATTGCTGCCAGTGGCATAGGTGGGCTGGGGAGTGGGGCACAGACCTTTGTCCTCTGGGGGCACCAGCTCTGATCCAGCCCAAGGGCAGGGAACGGGACATGGGGCCTCTTCCCTCAAGGTGACGCTGGCGCCGAGCTGTTGGGAGCATGGGGGAATTGGCTGACGCGGGGGGAGGGAATATGGCACCTTTCACATCCTGAGAGTGTCACGGAGTGTGGGGGAGTCAGGGCCCTGCACCCCGCTCTTCCTGCGATTCACTGGGACTCTCAGCCAGCCAGTAAAACGGAAGGTTTATTGGACGACAGGAACACAGTCCCAAACAGCTTGTTGGTACAACCAGGACCCCTCAGACAGGTCCTTCTGGGGGGCAGGGAGCTTAGACCCCAGCCTTGGGGCTCCCTCCGTTTCCCCAGCCAGCTTCCAACTCAAAACCCCCTCCAGCCGACTCCCCCAGCCTCCCCCCGGCTCCTCCTCCAGCCTTTGTCCAGCTTCCCGGGCAGAAGGTGTCACCTCGCCCCAACCCCCCTCCTGGCTCAGGTGACACCCTCTGCTATCCCATCCCCCATGCAGACAGTCCCAGTAAAACTCCCCTGCGACATCCCCAGGTCAATCCGTCCCACTCCCTGCTCCATCACAGAGCGCCCCTGCCAAGCCTGCCCAAGGGCAGGGGATGGAGGCTGGGGAAGGGGCGTCACAGGACATGGCTCCTCTGTGGGACACTGCGTGGATGCTCGGGGTTGTGCCTTCACTACCCCCTTCAGTTTAAGTGCCCTCCTCCAGTTCTCCCACTATCCTCGCGACAGCCCAGACAGAGTACCAAGCGCCCTTCTTGGCCCTCTCCCCAGGACCTGAGGGAGCAGAGGGCTCCCTCCCTTGAGGCCTCTGTCGTGTCACTGGGTTGACTAGCGCTGATCCTGCCGCCCTCTTGGCCCAGTCATCCTGAGCGTCTAATTCCCTCCACCAGCCTTCTCAAGGGGGGCTAGTTAACCCTGGAGTGAGCGGAGCAAGGACTCACCTGTTCTCACGCATCCTGTCACAGGGGCTACGAGGCCTTATTTTCCCTCTGAATGCCAACATCTCACTGGGGGCGGGGGGCACTTTAAAAGGGGAGGCGGTAGGGATGTTACTGAACGTGAGGGAGCATGGGACTTGTTGCTACAGCTCTGTGCAGAACATGACATGATGGCCCTGGAACACTTCTTACAGTAGGGGTGCTGAAAGCCAGTGGGCTCCCCCCTTACCTCTGGCCGTGTCCCCTCTCCCCAGAGCTGGGGCCAGGACCAGGCTGTGGCTCCAGGAGGGGCAGGGGGCTGAAGCTGGGACCACAGCTGGGACTGGGAGCAGAGCCCTGGGTGTGCGGCCAGTGGCTGGGACCCCATGCAAAACCTGGGGGTGCTGCAGCATGCCCTGCATCCCTAGTTCCCATGCCCATGGGCCAGGGTGGTGCAGTGTAGGGGAAGATAGGGAGCGAGAGCAGTTTAGAATGTAAGCTGGGGGATGCACTGGGGTGGGGCAGTTTAATGGGGGCATGGGGTGGGGCATGTTTAAGGGAGAATGGTTTAGGGGGGTATTGGGGGGAGGTTGAGCAGTTTGTGGGGAGTGGGTAATTGGGGCCATGACCCTCTACAGGCCTGGTGACCTCCTGTCCTGTTGCGGGATTGACACCCCAAGCCCCCTTCCCCAGAGATGCAGCAGGACCACAAATCACTGCATGATCAAGCAGCTGGTTTATTGAGTGATGGACAGCTATATGGGGCAGGGAGCCTGCTGTGGGGTTCCTTACAGCCTTGGGTTCCAGGTATGGACAGGGCCTATGATGCTGCACCTCCACCGGTCTCCTCACTGAAACATTGCATGAAGGCGTCCCAGTGGGAGTTCAGCCAGCCATGCAAGTCCTCAGCATAGGGGCTGAGCTTCTGGTGCAGGTCGCTGGCGTAGGCTGCCAGGCCATGCTGGAACTCCTGCAGCCCCAGCTCCTGGACATAGGAGCCCAGCTTCTCCTGTAGCTCCACCCTAGACGGGATGAAGCTGTACGCCTGGCGACCAAGCAGGGTCTTGCTGTACTGCTCCGCCATCTCCAGCAGCCCCTCAGTGTAGGACACCAGGACAGCATGCAGCTGCTTCTTGTAGGGCTGCATCTTCCTCTCCAGTTCCCGCAGCTCTGCCACGCTTACCTCCACCAGCGCGTCTACATGCCTGCTCAGGTTCCTCAGCTGCTCCTGGGCCTTGGGGGGCACCTTACGTTCTAGGTCATCAAAGAAGTTCTCAATTTTCCTGGCGAGCCTCCACTGCCTGCAAAGAAAGGGAAGCAGCTTAGAGTGACTCACCCTCTGGGCTGCTGGCTCTGTCTGACCCCAAGGCAGAAGGATTGGCTGGAGTGGGGAGGGAAGGGGGGTGTCAGGGAGGGGAATGTGGCCCCAGGGCAGGAGGACTAGCTGGTTCATGGGGGTTGGGAATGTGATATGGGGCCTCCACCCCCCAGTGTTGCTGGCTTTGATCCAGCCCCAGCCCCCAGGTCAAGGGCACTGGTTGTCCCAGGGGCATCGGGCCCTGCCATGCCAAACATGGATGCAATTCTGACTGGGAGAACAAGCATCCGCAGCTGAATCCCCAGCATCCCTAGGGTTGGCCAGGCCAATCCCTGCTGAGCTGGTGGGGCTTGCTAGGCCCAGAAGCAGAGGTGTGGGTCCTGCAGTCAGGGATGTGACTCTAACCCCTCTGCTCTGGGTCCCTGGCATGGATGGGGGTGCTCCCAAACCCTGCCTCCAAGTCAGGGCAGGTGCCTCACTCGATCTCCTGGCCCAGCTCAGATTTCTGGATCAGCTCCACGATCGTTGTGATAAGTTGCTCCAGGTAGTGTGGGATGGCATCTGCGACCTGGTCCAACTTTGGCCTGGGTTTCTCGCTGAGGGGAGAGGCCTGGAAGCCTGGGAAAGGAAAGGGATCCCCAGTGAGACAGTGTCACTGAAGGCCCCAGGGCTGCCCTGGCCTGGAGAGACCCACTGAGCTACCTCTCCCTGGAAGGAGGGGCATGTGGTAACTGCACTGGGATGTGGCTCAGGACTCCTAGGTTCCAACCAGCTCTGGGAGGGATATGGGGTCTAGGGGTTACTGCAGAGGGGCTGGGAGCCCGGACTCCTGGCTTCTATCCCACTTTGCCACAGGCTTCTGATAAGGCATTGGGACACTGGGATTGGCAGACTGGATCAGCCCCATGGTTTGTCAAGGCAAATATCTAGAAGCTGGCACTCAGTGGCTCAGGGGAATGTGCAAGAACCCTGCAGTAGCAGATGTGGGTATTTTTCCTCATCACCCCAATAGTTAGCACTGGGGCAGCTGGGTTTATGCGCCTCCTAAGTCTCTAACTATGGTCATTCTGGATACTCCCATTATCCACAGAAATGCATCTGTGAATCCTGCTTATTGGAGATGAGTTCCCTGAGCACCCTTCACCCTGCTGAGCACCGAGAGAATAACAGGCTTCTAAGGCAGAGGTTCTCAAACTGTGGTCCGTGGAGCACCAGTGGTCCGCAAGCTCCACTAATTAGGTGCCTGGACCCTGGAGAAGATGCACATGTAAGGTGAGGGGGTGGCCTTGGGGGGAAGAGGGGGTAGGTGGGAGGGGGCAGTGGGGTGAGAAGAGGAGTTGGGAGGAATTTGGGATGTGCAGGGCTGCGGCGACCAGAGAAAGAGGCGACTTTCCCCAGCTCCAGGGCTGCAGCTGCCAGGGAGAGACAGCCCTCCTTCCCAGCCTCAGCTGTGTGGCTGCTGTGGAGGAGGAGAGACCCCCTCCTTCCGAGACCCAGCTTGGGGTCAGCCGCAGCTAGGGAGAGAGGGAGAGACCCCCCCTGCTTCCAGCCCCAACTTGGGGGCTGCCACGGAAGGGCAGAGAGGGCACATCCATCGCATTAGAAAGGTAAGACTACTGATATTAAATCATAGAATCATAGAACCATAGAATATCAGGGTTGGAAGGGACCCCTGAAGGTCATCTAGTCCAACCCCCTGCTCGAAGCAGGACCAATTCCCAGTTAAATCATCCCAGCCAGGGCTTTGTCAAGCCTGACCTTAAAAACTTCCAAGGAAGGAGATTCCACCACCTCCCTAGGCAACGCATTCCAGTGTTTCACCACCCTCTTAGTGAAAAAGTTTTTCCTAATATCCAATCTAAACCTCCCCCACTGCAACTTGAGGCCATTACTCCTCGTTCTGTCATCTGCTACCATTGAGAACAGTCTAGAGCCATCCTCTTTGGAACCCCCTTTCAGGTAGTTGAAAGCAGCTATCAAATCCCCCCTCATTCTTCTCTTCTGCAGGCTAAACAATCCCAGCTCCCTCAGCCTCTCCTCATAAGTCATGTGTTCTAGACCCCTAATCATTTTTGTTGCCCTTCGCTGGACTCTCTCCAATTTATCCACATCCTTCTTGTAGTGTGGGGCCCAAAACTGGACACAGTACTCCAGATGAGGCCTCACCAATGTCGAATAGAGGGGGACGATCACGTCCCTCGATCTGCTCGCTATGCCCCTACGTATACATCCCAAAATGCCATTGGCCTTCTTGGCAACAAGGGCACACTGCTGACTCATATCCAGCTTCTCGTCCACTGTCACCCCTAGGTCCTTTTCCGCAGAACTGCTGCCTAGCCATTCGGTCCCTAGTCTGTAGCGGTGCATTGGATTCTTCCATCCTAAGTGCAGGACCCTGCACTTATCCTTATTGAACCTCATCAGATTTCTTTTGGCCCAATCCTCCAATTTGTCTAGGTCCTTCTGTATCCTATCCCTCCCCTCCAGCGTATCTACCACTCCTCCCAGTTTAGTATCGTCCGCAAATTTGCTGAGAGTGCAATCCACACCATCCTCCAGATCATTTATGAAGATATTGAACAAAACCGGCCCCAGGACCGACCCCTGGGGCACTCCACTTGACACCGGCTGCCAACTAGACATGGAGCCATTGATCACTACCCGTTGAGCCCGACAATCTAGCCAGCTTTCTACCCACCCTATAGTGCATTCATCCAGCCCATCCAACTTAAAATATGAGTTGCGTGCTTTTATTTGTAAAACAAAAAAACATTAATTATTAAGCGTTTTTTTAATATAGTGCTTTTATCCAAAGCACTTTACAATAGTTAGCTAATGGTTCAAACAACATTTGGAAAGATCATTAAGTGGTCCACTGAGATCCTCAGCAAATTTCAAGTGGTCCGTGAAAAAAAGACCTTGAGAAGCACTGTTCTAAGGGGTAGCCAACAAGATTTGCCAAGAGGAAATCATGCCCAGACAGTTCCTTCTTTTTCAGGGTTACTGGGCTAGTGGCCAGAGAGGAAGCTGTAGATGTGATTATAGCTTGATTTTTTGGGTAGGGTTTTTGATACAGTCCCATGTGACATTCTCAGAAGCAAACCAGGGAAGTGTGGTCTATATCAGTGGTTCTCAAACTTTTGTACTGGTGACCCCTTTCACACAGCAAGCCTCTGAGTGTGACCCCCCCTTATAAATGAAAAACACTTTTAAATATATTTAACACCATTATAAATGCTGGAGGCAAAGCGGGGTGTGGGGTGGTGGCTGACAGCTCGCGACCCCACCCTGTCATAACCTTGCGACCCCCTGAGGCCTCCCGACCCCCAGTTTGAGACCCCCTGGTCTTAAGGAAATTACTATAAGTGCAAAAGTGGCTGAAACAATCACCCTCAAAGGGTGGTTATCAGTGGTGCACTTGTCAAACTGGAGGGGGGATATCTAATGGGGTCCCATAGGGTTCTGTCCTGCATTCAGTACTCGCTAATATTGTCATTAATGACTTGGAGAATGGAGTGGTTAATCTGCTTAAACACTTGCAGATGACACCAAGCTGGGAGGGGTTGCAAGCACTTCGGAGGACAGGATTAGAATTCAAAACGACCTTGTTGATTTCTGGCCAATTCTCCAATTTATCAAGATTAAATTCAATAAAGGCAAGTGCAAAGTACTTAATTTAGGAAGGAAAAGTGAAACGAACAACAACAAAATGGGGAATAACTGGCTAGGTGGTAGTACGGCTGAAAAGGCTCTGGGGGTTAAAGTGGGTCACAAATTGAATATGAGCCAACAGTGCAATGCAGCTGCAAAAAAGATTTATATCATTCTGGGGTGTATTAGTAGGAGTGTGCTATGTAAGACACCGGAGTTAACTGTTCCACTCTACTTAGCACTGGCGAGCTCTAGGTTTACTTGGAGTTGCCTCAGCACAGGGGGCTGTACTAGATGAACTCCTGAGGTGCCTTCCCAGGTTCATTTGTCTGATTCATTCAGGCTGACAGAAAGAGCAACTAAATACCCCTTTTTGTAGTGAGAACTAATACCAAAGAAGCCACTGCCCACGGCACTCACCAGCAGGGCAAGGCCTGAGCAGAATGGCTGTATGGGCCAAGGGGTTTCCCTAGTGACTGATTGCAAATGCAGGGGATGGAGCACTGGTTGGCAGCAGCTGTGTATGTCTGTGTATCAAAGGCACAAAGCCATCAGACAGGGAGAGACGTTTTTGTTAGCATTGGCCTGGGAGGGAGCAGAGCTAGGGCTCCTTGGAGCACACAGCTGGTGGAGAGGCAAGCTTGGATTTCTGGAAAAGGAAACCGCCGGCTCTTGTATGTTCCTGCTGTGTTCAGGGAAAAGGAATTCTGTGCCCATTCTCTGTAAATCAACAGGCTTATACCAAAAATGAGACCTGACTCTTACCATCGATTTGGGGCCTTGCCAAGAGATATTGGCTGCCCGTTGGAGAGGGGAACAATACGTTTATCACATCCCCTTTTATCTGTCTCCTTTTTAGACAACAGGCCCAGTGTTTTCATCCTCTCCACCCAGGGCTTTTTCCCAGACCCTGGCTCTCTCTCGTTGCCTGTCCTTGAGCTCCCACTGATTCTCCAATATCCTTTTTACACCAGTGCAAAGTGTTTACACTGGGGGGTGGAGGGTGGGGCGATTTCTCCGCTGCCCTCCCAGTGTTCCAGTCAGCCAGCATTCACACCCGTGAGGCACACCACAGTTCTGATCTGGATGTGTCTTACACTGGATGAAAACTCTTTTACACACTAAAGGGTTAGACAAGTGCCAGAAACATCCCATGTAGATAACTCCTGAGACTCCCCAGCAGGAGCTCTGCCTGGTTGAATGAGTCAGGACCCAGGGAACAGAGCGCACAGCTGAATGCTTAGCAAAGCAGGGTGTTCCCAGAGCTGGGAAAGGCTCAGTCCGTTACACTGTTTCTAATTCATGTTTCCTGCTCTCCCCCCCCCCCCCCACAATCCAAGCTGCATTCCCTCCCCTTTCCCCTGCTCCTGTGACTGGGTCTCTATCAGATACTTTAGTGGTTTCCACTTGAAAAGTCAAAGCTGATTCCTGTGGGAGAGGGTGCCCAAAAGACCTGGCTTCCAGGCAGAGGGATTCCCCACACACACTGTCAGCCAGCGCCCAATGGGACAGGTGTGAGGCTGCACCGAGACACACTCACACTCACCTAGCACAGCCAGGGACAGGACAGCAATGAGAAGCTTCATGCTCAGAGTTTCCTGGCGAACCTGGCAGGATGGAGGAAAGAGATAAGTTAGACCCAAGGGGGAGTGGATGGGGTAACAGCCTTGTCACCCATGCCTCCTCCTGTCACTCATTAACCTCAGCACCTGGGCATGAGCTTTGTCTACAGTCCAGTGCTGGGGGGTCTGGCTTTGGGCTCCCAGCCCCCGAAATAAAACTGCCCGGGTTGGTGCTGCCCGGAAAGCCCTGGCCTGAGACTGTTTCTTTCCATCCCCGTAGTTGCAGCCTTCTCTCTGGCCTGACAAATGCAGTCTGGCCCCCACTCGTATCCATTCAGAATGCTGCCTGCTGCAACGATCATGTTCTTTTGGCCAAAACAATGGGCTATGTCTCCTCTCTTTGCTGGCTTCTCTTCTCTCTGGTAGTGTTACACCTCTGACCCAAACAGCTAATTCAAGTTTGGGGCCCTAGCGATGTCCCAGCTGGGAGTACAAATTCATGACGGAGTCCCGTATTGTCTTGAGTGCAGCCTTGTTTATTCACAGGGTGTCCAAAGTCCTGTTTCTGCAAACTAGCACTAGCAGGAGGAATGACAACCCCAAAGGATACTCAGCGCTTGTCTGCCCTTCAAGCCCTGCAGCTGCGCCGCTGAAGCACGAAGTGAAGACACTATGTCTGTCGGTGGCAGCCCTTCTCTCACCTGTGTAGGTACTCCACCTCCCCGAGAGGCCGTAGCTGTGTCCACAGGAGAAGCCCTCCCATCGACTGGAGTTCGGGCAGTATAACTGCATCGTTCAGGTTTTCCACACCCCTGAGTGTCGTAATTAGACTAACATAAATTCAGCATGTGGACCAGGGCTCGGCAAACGGCCCTTCCCCCATCCAGTTTCAAACTCTCTAGGGAGTTTTAGGTGTGGGGGCTTGTAATTAATGTATCCTGACAGTTATATTAACGGAAGCTGTATTCACACCCAGTCTCAGAGGTCTGTGACTGTGCAGTCCCCAGTTCCTCTCAGCATAACAATACCAAGCATAGGTTTCAGAGTAGCAGCCGTGTTAGTCTGTATTCGCAAAAAGAAAAGGAGTACTTGTGGCACCTTAGAGACTAACCAATTTATTTGAGCATAAGCTTTCGTGAGGAACTTTCACCAAGGAACTAGCTGTAGCTCACGAAAGCTTATGCTCAAATAAATTGGTTAGTCTCTAAGGTGCCACAAGTACTCCTTTTCTTTTTGCGAATACAGACTAACACGGCTGCTACTCTGAAACAGGAGGTATGTTGCAACAAGAAGAAGGTCAAGAAAAGTGTGGGCCCCTTACTGAATGGGGGAGGCAACCTAGTGACAGAGGATGTGGAAAAAGCTAATGTACTCAATGCTTTTTTGCCTCTGTCTTCACGAACAAGGTCAGCTCCCAGACTACTGCACTGGGCAGGACAGCATGTGGAGGAGGTGACCAGCCCTCTGTGGAGAAAGAAGTGGTTCAGGACTATTTAGAAAAGCTGGACGAGCACAAGTCCATGGGGCTGGATGCGCTGCATCGGGGGGTGCTAAAGGAGTTGGCGGGTGTGATTGCAGAGCCATTGGCCATTATCTTTGAAAACTCATGGCAATCGGGGGAAGTCCCGAATGACTGGAAAAAGGCTAATGTGGTGCCCATCTTTAAAAAAGGGAAGAAGGAGGATCCTGGGAACTACAGGCCAGTCAGCCTCACCTCAGTCCCTGGAAAAATCATGGAGCAGGTTCTCAAGGAATCAATTCTGAAGCACTTAGAGGAGCGGAAAGTGATCAGGAACAGTCAGCATGGATTCACCAAGGGCAAGTCATGCCTGACTAACTTAATTGCCTTCTATGATGAGATAACTGGCTCAGTGGATGAGGGGAAAGCAGTGGACATGTTATTCCTTGACTTTAGCAAAGCTTTTGATACTGTCTCAGTATTCGTGTCAGCAAGTTAAAGAAGTATGGGCTGGATGAATGGACTATAAGGTGGATAGAAAGCTGGCTAGATTGTCGGGCTCAGTGGGTAGTGATCAATGGCTCCATGTCTAGTTGGCAGCCGGTATCAAGCGGAGTGCCCCAAGGGTCGGTCCTCGGGCCGGTTTTGTTCCATGTCTTCATTAATGATCTGGAGGATGGCGTGGACTGCACCCTCAGCAAGTTTGCAGATGATACTAAACTGGGAGGAGAGGTAGATACGCTGGAGGGTAGGGATAGGGTACAGAGGGACCTAGACAAATTTGAGGACTGGGCCAAAAGGAATCTGATTAGGTTCAACAAGGACAAGTGCAGAGTCCTGCACTTAGGACGGAAGAATCCCATGCACTGCTACAGGCTAGGGATTGAGCGGCTAGGCAGCAGTTCTGCAGAAAAGGACCTAGGGGTTACAGTGGACGAGAAGCTGGATATGTTTCAACAGTGTGCCCTTGTTGCCAAGAAGGCTAACAGCATTTTGGGCTGTATAAGTAGGAGCACTGCCAGCAGATCGAGGGGCATTATCATTCCCCTCTATTTGGCATTGGTGAGGCCTCATCTGGAGTACTGTGTCCAGTTTTGGGCCCCACACTACAAGAAGGATGTGGAAAAATTGAAAAGAGTCCAGCGGAGGGCAACAAAAATGATTAGGGGGCTGGAGCACATGATTTATGAGGAGAGGCTGAGGGAACTGGGATTATTTAGTCTGCGGAAGAGAAGAAGGAGGGGGGATTTGATAGCTGCTTTCAACTACCTGAAAGGGGGTTCCAAAGAGGATGGATCTAGACTGTTCTCAGTGGTAGCAGATGACAGAACGAGGAGTAATGATCTCAAGTTGCAGTGGGGGAGGTTTAGGTTGGATATTAGGAAAAACTTTTTCACTAGGAGGGTGGTGAAGCACTGGAATGCGTTACCTAGGGAGGTGGTGGCATTTCCTTTCTTAGCGGTTTTTAAGGTCAGGCTTGACAAAGCCCTGGCTGGGATGATTTAGTTGGGGATTGGTCCTGCTTTGAGCAGGGGGTTGGAATAGATGACCTCTTGAGGTCCCTTCCAACCCTGCTATTCTATGATTCTATGATTCTAAGGTGACCGTCGCTGGCTCTCTGTTGCCCCTCTTGCAGCCCCTTTCCACTGGCTCAGGGACTATCCTGTTCTGTGTCTGTACTGTAGTGCCTGACACATGGCTGGGGCTCCTGCACAACCAGTAACACAGAAATATAAAGATAATAACATGAGGCAAACACTAATGCAATGCACATGCTGCTGGCGGCCTCCCTGCAGGCCCCTCTCCCTCCCAGCTCTGATCAGGTCTCATGATCGCTCTCTCACTATGAATCATCCTTGCTGACTTGTTTACTGGGACTGCGGATCTCCGCTACGGGTTCTCCCAAACTGCCTCCAGCTTGGAACCCAGGGCAGAAACCAGTGGCTGCTGCCAGAGCTGGGCTCAGGCCCCACAAGTGTCTGGACTTCGGAATGGGGAACCTCAGAAAACTTGATGTAGAGGCAGTAGGTTGGGCACCAGCCTTGGAGCCAGAAGACCTATTACCCAGCTTTGCCACTGACCTGCTAGTCCTTTCCCCTTCCTGGGCCTGTTTCGCCTCCCTCTGTTGGGATTTTAAACTCGTTTAGGCAGGGCCCAGGGACCCTCGGTGTCCCTACACTGCAGCTGGGAGAGTGCTTCCCAGCATGGGTAGCCAGACACCTGCTCACTATGCTCAAGTTAACTCACTTGCAGCAGACGCAGCGGCTCAGGCTAGCCACCCATATAATGTACCCAGGGGATCAGGAGGCTGGTTCTTGGGTAGCTAGCCCAAGCCACTGTCTGTGCCACAGTGCCCACAAGGCTATTTTTGGTGCACTAGCTCCAGCAGAGCTAGTGTCTGTCTGTCTGCTTGTACTGGGAAGCCTCCTCCATCCCAGCTGCAGTGTAGATGTCCCCTGTGTGTCTTTGCAGAACCTGGCACAAGATGCCGGGAGTCAGAGCTCCTAACTCTGGGAGGGGCATGGGGGGCTAGTGGGTTAGAATGAGGGCTGGTGACTGGCAGTCAGGACTCCTGGGTTCTGTCCCTGGCTCTGGGAGGAGCATGGGGTCTAGTGCGTTACAGTAGGGATAGGGATGGGAGCCAGGATTCCTGGGTTCTGCCTCTGGTTCTGGGCAGGAAGCAGGGGAGACTTGGGAATCTGGCTGCTGTGTGACTGAGCGAGTCATATCACCTGTCTGCCACTCAACAGACCCACCCTTTTAAAATGGGGGTGGTGATGCCAACTGCCCGCCCCTTCCAGATCTGTGGGTGAAACATGCTACAAAACACATTCTCTGGTTATTTATTGTCTTCTCTCCTCTCCACTTGGGCACAGGGAACCCATGATGCCAGGGAAGGGGGACTGTTGACACTAGCAGAGGATTTGCAGTCAGGTGGGGAATCCTAAGTGGGATGGGGAATGTGGGAAGGAGATGAAGCTGCAGCTGGATCGAGGAATGCAGTTTAACAAGGAGGACTGGAAAGGGGTCAGGAGTTCAAGTGAAAGAGCTGCAGGGGCAGAAACGGGCTGGAAATCCTGGCTCCACACCACAGAGGAATGCGCAGAGGTTGGAGCCCAGTGATCTATGATCAGAAGCAGAGTCCTCTGCTGACACAACAGCGCTGAGGCTCCGTGCAGAGGTCAACTGGCAGCAGATAAGGCCTAGGCCACAGGGCGGTACTGACAGCAAACTGTAGCCTCAGGGACCTTCCCTCCCCACTTTGCAGCTGGAGACATTTACTGGCCTGTAGTTTTCCTTCCCAGCAAACTGGGAGGGTGCCAAGTTGGGGCATCCGGCGACGGAGCCTGATTCCAGACCGCCTGATACAGCACGTAATAATCCCTCATGGAAAGGAAGAGGCATGTTCAACTGTGTTATTCCAGGCTCTGCACAAACCTCTAATCCAGAAACCAACAGCGTTTAATACAGAGTCAGCCTTTGTTATGCAAATAAGTTTCTAATGTATAATTACAGCCGCAGGGCAGGTCCCAGCCAGGTGGGTCTGGAAACCAATTTTCTGTTTATCTGTTTGGAAAAACAAACCCTGAAGTCATTTTGCCAATGTCACCACGTACCGTGACAGCATCACCCTGAACCTGGCTCGCAGTGCTACGCAGGGTTACCTTGGGTCAGCGTTTGGATGGGAGACACGCTCAGGGAGCGGGTCGCTCTTCCCGGGCAGTCAGTGTTGGTTCGGACGCTCCAGCGTGGCACCACGGGCCACTGTGCTGTCAGAGCCGGGTGGCGGCTCGGGAGGGGGTGCTCGCCCGTCTCAGTCAGTGCTGACCCCAGTATGGCAGGAGGGGGTTGGGGGAAGGGCACTCTCTGTCACAGTTCAGGGCAACTGCAATTGGATGTCCTGGCCGTTGCCATTCTGGATGGAGACCCACCTCACTTGCCCTCTGAGATGGAGATTCCCAGGCTGCACACCTCCCTGCCTTCACTCCCATTTCCCAGCACGCCTGCTTGCTTTCCCTTCAGAGCCCAATAGCACAGGGATCCCTGCAGACCACGGTGCCACCCAGCTCTTTGTAAGCAGCCAACGTTCGTCTTAAGGTAAAAGCATAACAGAAAAAAACAAAGAACCTACATACATGCTAATGAGCTGACCAGGACCCCACCCTACGAGGGACTCTGGCAGGAGCAGTGCGTGTGGTGACCAACCCAGAAAGCACCCAGTCTTCTGGGGCCTCAGGCGACCCAGTTTGTCCAACTCTTCCCAAAGGACTGGAGCCCCCACCTGGAGCAGCGTCCTCTCTCTTTGCTGGAGCAGGAAGATGCACGGGGGGGTGGGGGGGGAGCAGATCTCCCAAACAGCAGCAGCATCACAGACTCTGGCTTTTCTTGAGATTTCATAAATCGCCCCCCCCCACAGCCAGCATGAGGTCTCAGTGCCCCCCCACAGCCAGCATGAGGTCTCAGCACGCCCCCCCCCCACACCTGGTATAAGGTCTCGGCACCTCCCCCCCATACAGGGCACAAGGTCTCTGCACCCCCCAGCACGAGGTCTCAGCACCCCTCCCTCCCCACAGCCTCAGCCCCAGATCTCAGCACCCCCCTCCCCCCCCAAGAAAAAGTCTCAAGTCCCCCTGCCCCAGCCTGTGACACTTGACACTTTGTATTCTCCTTCGAAAACAGGACAAAAATGCAGAGGGGGCTAGTGCCCCCGGTGTCTGTCCCTGAGAGTGGGGGGCCCTCTCTCCTTTCCCTTCTGTCCACCGCCCTGTGCAGCGTACGATCGCCGGGGGAGACAGGGTCCTAGACCAGTGGGGTGGGGCAGACTGCGCAGGGCAAGGGGAAGAGATTGTGTCTGTCTCCCTCTCCTCCCCGGCAAGCAGAGGGTTAACACTTTCTCCAAAGGGGAAGCTGTCCGGCCCCATGCGGGGGTGGGGGGGTGGGGGGAAGTAACCTTCGCCCCCTCCAGCTGCATTGGCGAGTTTGCGCTGGCTCTGTCCTCCCCCCGCCCCGTGGGTATTTAAGGCCGAGTGGGGCTGGTGGCACTTTACAGCCCAGGACTAGAAGCCCAGCAGAGGTGAGGGCAGGGGGCAATGGAGATACACCCTAAGAAGTAATGGGGTGCTGCAGGCCAGAGGAGAGGGTGTGGGGCAGTAGTAGAGGTGGGAGGGGCTGGGGGTTGCAGCCTCAAAGAGGCTGGAAACGTACAGGCTTCGGGGCAGGCAGGATGCAGCCCAGAGGAGTGGGAGGATGGATGGGCAGCAGCCCAGAGGGGATGGCTGAGGGGCAGGATTAGGGGTAGAGTGGATGCAGCCCAGAGGGGCAAGGGCTTTCCTTAGGACAGGGGTGGTTGGACCTGGCTTCCTACATGCTGTGCGCCCTAGCTTGTATCCCCTGTGGGGGAACCCATGGGGGGTGTTATGTCCCACCCTCCCTGCGCTCATTCACCCCAGCCCCTTCCTTCTCTCTCTGCAGGCAAAGCTGCAGCCATGAAGTTTTGGATTGTGCTGCTGGGGGCAACCCTGCTGGCAGGTAAATGGCTCGTTCAGTTCATCTCCCCCATCAGGGCAGGGTTGGAAACTTCCCTTCTGGTGTTGATCAGGAGTAACCTCATTGGAGTCATGGGGACTGGTTCCCTTTTCACGCACCATGGTGTAAATCAGCAATGTGACCCAAAAAAAGAAAAGGAGGACTTGTGGCACCTTAGAGACTAACCAATTGATTTGAGCATAAGCTTCCGTGAGCTACAGCTCACTTCATCGGATGTGACGCAGTGGGTAGGGGTCCTGCCTGGGGACTCCTGGGTTCTATCCCTAGCTCTGGGAGGGGAGTGAGGTCTCGTGGGTTAGTGCTGGAAGCCAGGAGTCCTGGGTTCTATCCCTAGCTCTGCTACTGACTTGCCCATGACCCTGGATGAGTCACTTAGGCTTTGCCTTCACTGTCAAAAGCAGGTGTTTTTTCCAATGGGAGAACCAACCCATGTTAGCTATTACTACCAACTGTTACCACCACGCAGTAAAGGCCAAGCTAAGACTGTAATTTTACCATGAAGTCAATCAGCAGCAGGGTGCAGCGCTGACCTGCCTAGCTACCTTCCGGCAAACGGTCCAGGTGCCTTGTCTCCAACAGGATCGTACAGCAGGCTGGTGATCCCTCATTTGTGTTAGCAAAAAGAAAAGGAGTACTTGTGGCACCTTAGAGACTAACCAATTTATTTGAGCATAAGCTCACGAAAGCTTATGCTCAAATAAATTGGTTAGTCTCTAAGGTGCCACAAGTACTCCTTTTCTTTTTGCGAATAGAGACTAGCACGGCTGTTACTCTGAAACCTCTCATTTGTGTTAGTTATTGCACTGCAAAAACACCACCTTTTGCTGTGAAGACAACCTCACACAACTTGTCTGGTCTCTTTCGACTGGTAAACCCTTTTGGGGAGGGACTGTCTCCTACTGTGTGTTTTGTACAATGCCTGGCACAACGAGGCCCCTGATCTCGGTGGGGGTCTATGCAGAGCCTGGCACGACGAGGCCCCCGATCTCGGTGGGGGTCTGTGCAGCGCCAGGCATGACGGGGCCCCCGATCTTGGTGGGGGTCTGTGCAGCGCCAGGCATGACGGGGCCCCCGATCTTGGTGGGGGTTTGTGCAGCGCCAGGCATGACGGGGCCCCCGATCTTGGTGGGGGTCTGTGCAGCGCCAGGCATGACGGGGCCCTGATCTCAATCAATCTGTGCAGGGCCGGCCAGGGATATGACACTGGGCTAGATGGGCACCGGGTCTGACTCCCTGTGTGGCTCCAGGGCCGCAATGGCCTGGGTTACACAGGAGGTCAGACTCGACTCTTTACCTGCAAACTCTGCCCCTCCAGGCTGCCAGGCCAACCCGCTTGTCCAGGATGAGCCCAAGACTAAGTGGGAAGAGGCTGTGAAGGTCTTCTGGAACTACCTTTCCAAGGTGGGACACGCCGCAGACAATGTGACCGCCCAGATCAAGAGCTCCCAGCTCAGCAAGGAACTGGAGTGAGTGACCCTGCGGCTCAGTGTCAGTGGGTGAAGATGGGTGGGGCAAGGACACAAAGCTGCGGGGGCCTGTGTCCCCCTGGAAAGGGCGAGATCTCTGCTGGGAAAAATGCCAGGCTTTGGCGAAGTGCTGGGTGCCAGGCTGTGCTGAGAAGCACCGTGTTTGGCTGGTGCACACCACGCCTGTGGGTGTTGCTGCCGCTTTGCGGTAATGGTGGGTTGGGAGCATTCCTAGAGGAGCATATGGGGGGATGCCCAGCCAAGGGCCACAACCTGGGGCACAGAGGGGGTGATGTGGGATCCTTGGGGAGCCCTCAGTGCCCTGTTGAAGAGTGGGGTTTGGATGGGTGTCACCACAGCCCTGCATGGGCGCATCACAGATATCGTGGCTGGGGGAGAGGGGTGGTGCAAGCCAAGACGCCCCAGCTCTGACTCCCTGGTCCCTCCCCAGCGGGCTGATCACCGACACCATGGCTGAAGTGGGGGTGTACACAGAAGAGCTGCGGGCCCGGTTTGGCCCCTACGCCCAGGAGGCCCAGCAGCGCCTGGGCAGCGAGGTAGCGGCGCTGACAGGGAAGCTGCGGGCCGACATGGAGGAGGCCAAGGGCCGAGTGGTGCAGTACGCGGGCGACGTGCGCTTGATGTTCGACCAAAACCTGGAGGAGGTGCGGGCCCGAGTTGGCATGTACCTGCGCAAGCTGCGCAAGCGTCTGGGCAAAGATGCTGAGGAGCTGCGCCGCAAGATGGCCGCCTATGCCAGCGAGGTGCAGGCCCGCACCGACCAGCGGGTGGACGCCGTGCGCCAGGGCCTGCAGCCCCTAATCGACAGCATCCGTGACAAGGGACAGCAGCGTCTGGGAGCCCTGAGCCAGGCCATGGGTGAGCAGAGCCAGAAGGTGCGCGATAGCCTGGGCACCCGGGCCCAGGAGCTGCAGGGGCACCTGCAGGAGAAGGCTGAGGAGGTGCGGGGCTCCCTAGACCAGGCTGCTGAGCAGGTCCGCCAGTGGTTTGCACCCTTCCTGCAGGATGTCAGTGCCCAGTTACAGGCCCTGGTGGAGAAGCTGCAAGGGAAACTCCAGCTGTAACAGCCCCTGCTCACCCCACGCTGTGGCCCCCCAACAGCCCAGAGCCCTGGCAATCCAGGGGCCTCCATTCCCAGGTCCCCCACAGTACAGCCCTGCCCACTGATACCAAGCTAGCTGCGGAGGTGTGTGGCTCCTGGAGCAAACAGGCATGAGTCACTTCACCTGCTAAGCCTGCTCCAGACCTCCTGCAGGGGCCCAGTTCTTCATTGCCCCTGTGCATGAACCCCAGTGCATAGACATTGCCACTCCGACCCTGCATTCACACTTGGGACTGGTGGAAATGAAGCCACGAGACTCAGGACAACCATGAATCTGGCCTTGAGCTGCGTTTGTGCAGGTCCTGGAGACCTGAGAGGGGATAACCTCTGCCCATCCCATTCTCCCCTCTCTAACCACAGCTGAATCTGATGCCCCATCCCATCCCCACTGTTAGATCTCCTGTGTTCACCAGTGCTTTCACCTGTAACTAAATAAATTCTTGCTTTGGGCACAAGATACTCGGGGCCTTTTCTTCTTTATGACCTAAATTTATGAGACACACACATTCAGATCCCCAGCTGCAGTAAATCAGCCGTAGCTCCAGGGGGGCCAGATCCTGGCCAACTGGCACTGCTCCGTGGGCCACAGGTGCAAGAAGTCCTCCCACCGCTATCCCATATTGCACTGCTCCATTCAGAATCGACCGATCTGGGCCCCTTGCTGCCGTCTACTGTCCAGGCTGGCATATGGATGTGAGCACGGCAGCAGGAGTGTAAAGAGGTTATTTTACCTCTGTATTTGGCACAGGTCTGATCGCTGCTGGAATACTGTGTGCAGTTCTGGGGCCCACAATGCAAGGAGGATACTGATAAACTGGGGACGGTTCAGAGAAGAGCCATGAGAATGATTAAAGAATTAGCAAACCTGTCTTGTAGTGATAGACTCAGAAAGCTCAAGCTATTTAGCATAACAAACAGAAGGTTAAGGGGTGACTTGATCTCCGCCTGTACGTACTATTTCATAACGGGCTCCTCAGGTATCACACACTCCAGTGGCTGGAAGCTGAAGCTCGATAACTTCAGTCAGGAAATAAGGTCCAAATTTTTTACTGCTGACAGTAATAAACCACTGGAACAATTTACCGAGGGTCGTGGTGGATTCTCCATCACTGGCAATTTTTAAACAAAGATGTTTTTCTAATAGCTCTTCTCCGGGAATCATTGTGGGACAGGTCAGTGGCCTGTGTTATGGAAGGGGTCAGACTAGATGAACAGAATGGTCCCACCTGGCCTTAGAATCTATCAATCCGCTGCAAACATGGTATTAGTTCAACTAATCTGAGGCGTTCAGCAGATACTGGTGCTGCAGCAGGGCAGGGCCAAACCCCCAGCCTACCTGCCAACACTCACTGCTGCTTTCCCCTGAATCCCCCCTCCCAGCAGTGTTCGGTATCCCAACAGATGCTCCCAACCCCCCATTCACAGACACGGCCCTTAGCTTGGGGCCATCTGAGTTCTGACTTGCCCCAGATGCTTATCTTCCAGCACCTTCAGTGGGAAATGCTGCTAACCAGCCCCACCCTGATCCCTCCCTAAACACTCACAACCAAGTCTGTTGGGTAAAGTCTCTCACCATTGGCTCCGGGGGAGTTACATCAGCATGAAATTTGGTCCATTGTGTTTCAAAGGACTTCCCCAGCTCTGCTCCTGCCCCACTGGAGAACACATTCCCCCCGCCTACCTCCACCGCAGCAGGTCTGCTCCATGGATGGTTTCTCTGGGGTGTGGGGTGGAAGTCAAAAAGGTTCCTTCTCCCTTTACTGTAATAGCAAACAAACCAGCTGTTTTTGTGATGCCAGAGACCCAGGGAACGAGCACACGTAGGTTATAAACATCCCCCACTGTGCCCTGGAGCACAGCTGCCTGTGGGCCTCTCAGCCCAAGCTGTGACTGTTCAACACACATTTATATTGGCTTCATCACAACCACAACTTTTCTAAGCACTGGGGAAACTTCCTCTGGCAAACCAAAGTTCCGCTCCTGCCCCAGCATTTCAGCCCACACTTTTTAGGAGAGCAGCAGCCTTTATTAGCCTTGTTATTCCAGCTAAGCTCATGTCATTTGGGCATGCAAATGTGAGCCGGTGGGGTGCCGAGTGCCTTTGACAATCTGGCCCTAATTCAGGAATTCCATTCTGCCTCCAGTTTCAGCTGGGTTTAAGTTCACATTGTCTCCCGAAGGGCTGGTGTTCTGTACTGTTAAACAGCCCCACACCCCTCCCCACAGGCAGCTCAGGACAACGGGACCCTGTATAAACAGCCCCCCCGTGCCCTGCCCCACCCCACAGGCAGCTGCAACTCCGCTCAGGACAAGAAGACCCTGTATAAACAGCCCCCCATGCCCCACCCAAGAGGCAGCTGCATTTTAGTACCAGAAGAGGGAACCCTGGATAAACAGCCCCCATGCCCTAGGCTTCATCTCAGTGCTGGGGGAGGGGGTCCCTGTGTAAACAGACCCTCTCATTTCTGGGCTCCACATACAAGTTGGGGGTGAAATGTCTCTGCTGATTCTGGCGTGACCGCCCAAGCCCCATTGCAGGTTGTGCCAGGCAGCTGTGGCTCCATGCAGACAGCAGCCTGATGCCTTTCCTGCCCCCACATGCCCTCCCTCAGGCATAATTTGCCATTGCCCTCTGCACCATCCACAGTGACTCACACCACTGGCTATTGCTGCTGGTCTCACCTGCTGGTGCTTTGCACTCACTGTGCCCTGGCAGAGAAGACTGGACAGAAGTGACATCTTCAGAACAGGTTTCAGAGGGGTAGCTGTGTTAGTCTGTACCAGTAAAACCACAAGGACTCCTCGTTGTTTGTACCTTCAGAACAGGGGCTAGCTAGGCAGCATAGGCCTCAGTTTACATTAGTGAAAAGTGGATGCACTTCCTTTTTCTGGTGTGAGCAACCACACAGTGGGGCAGGGAGCTGGGCACAGGCTTTTATCTTCCCCTGTTCTCAGCAGCTGCAAAGCCACCTCACAAACAGCTGATATTTTGCTAAGGCAGAGGCATCACCAGGGTCCACTGTCACACACACACGCTTCCAAGTGCTGAGTGTCGGAGCAAGTTTTGACTCTTGGGAAGATATGCCGTGTGGCTGTTAGTTTGGGACTATGCAAATTCTGCATAGAGGCAGCTTTGGGAGCCAGGGAGCTGTGCAAGGCAGAGTGGCGCCATGGGAACTGGTGGTGATTCCTGGGAGAAGGGCTTTCCCTACGTATTGTTTGCCCACCACTGTTCCAGGACTAGCTGTAGGTGGGTAAACAAAGCCGGTTCAACTTAAACTGTATCCAGGTTCCATGTCACAGCTTTCTGTCCACTAATAATCTGACATGCAGGGCCTGGGACACCTGCTGCCACTGTCTGGAAGAGATGCACTGTACTGGGTTCAGTGCAGGGGGAACTGGGTGAAAGAATGTGGCCTGTTTTAGACTGGATAGAATGGTCCCATCTGGGCTTACGCTCAGGCTCTGTGAGTGTAATGGTGACAGACCGCGGTTGTTGGCAGGCAGGATCGAACCTGGGACCTCAGTGCATGAGTCTCTACAGCAGGAACTAGCAGTCTCATTTTCTCTCTCTAAGTGGTCTCAGTGCCGCTAGATGGGGGACAACGCCACACCCAGGAGGTGTGTAGGTTACATGAGCACCCAACCCCTGCTGTAGCCCAGGGCTGTGGGTTTGGCGCTCAGGCACATCTGGGGCATTTCTAGGCCAAGCCTTTGGAACGTGCTGGGGCCACCTGACTTTGTTTTGCAGCCAGCGCTGGGGTTTGGCTTGTGAATGAGTCAGCCGCGGCCTGAGCTTTCACAATCCGAAACCTCAAGCTGAAAAAAGAAAACGCCAGGGAGGGGAAGATGGAATTGGGTTTCTCAGCAAAAACAAAGCATTTCTCAATGCAGGCTGCTTATAAGAGAAGAAGGAGCTGGCGATACAGACCCTGCCAGGAGCGGTTCCTAGCGGGCAGAGCTCAAGCAGCCTGGAGAAGAGCGTGTGCGACTGCGGGGGGATGAACTGAGCTTCAGAGCAGTGAAGGCAGATAACCCCCAGCTCTGGCAGGGCTCCTCCCAGCCAGGCCCCACAGGGACCCCTTTGTGCTGCCTCCAGCCTGGGGAGCCCAACTGGGGCTGGGCCTACCCCAGTGGAGTTGGGCGGAGTCAGTGATGGAGCTGGCATCTCCTGGGGTGGGGAACTGGCCAGTGGGAGAAGGACTCGGGCTCTGCATGGGCTGCATTTCCTTTTCCTGGCAACAGGAATTTCCCCTGGTGCGGAGGGGCTGAACACTGCAAATGCCTGAGGGGGAGGAAGGGGAAGGGGGAGGGAGAGGCAGCTGCAGAGGAGACAAAAAAGAAGTTCCTTTGGGAAAGGTGTTGGGAAACAAGTCCTAACAGTGGGTGCTGAGGGGGGGAGAGATGGAGGAGGGGGCGAGGTGGGGGGTTGATCCTAGGGTTGCCAGTTTTGTTTGGAGTCTGGATTCCAGGGAGAAACTGTTGAATTGGAATTCATTTGCAAATTGGATACAATTAACTTAGGCTTGAATAGAGACTGGGAATGGCTAAGTCATTATGCAAGGTTTCAGAGTAACAGCCGTGTTAGTCTGTATTCGCAAAAAGAAAAGGAGTACTTGTGGCACCTTAGAGACTAACCAATTTATTTTAGCATGAGCTTTCGTGAGCGAGCTGTAGCTCACGAAAGCTCATGCTAAAATAAATTGGTTAGTCTCTAAGGTGCCACAAGTACTCCTTTTCATTATGCAAGGTAACCTATTTCCCCTTGTTTTTTCCTACCCCCCCCCCAGACGTTCTTGTTAAACTCTGGATTTGTGCTGGAAATGGCCCACCTTGATTATCATACACATTGTAAGGAGAGGTTTCAGAGTAACAGCCGTGTTAGTCTGTATTCGGAAAAAGAAAAGGAGACTAACCAATTTATTTGAGCACGAGCTTTCGTGAGCTACGAAAGCTCATGCTCAAATAAATTGGTTAGTTTCTAAGGTGCCACAAGTACTCCTTTTCTTTTATTGTAAGGAGAGTGATCACTTTAGATAAGTTTACCAGCAGGACAGTGGGGTGGGAGGAGGTATTGTTTCATATTCTCTGTGTATATATAAAGTCTGCTGCAGTTTCCACGGTATGCATCTGATGAAGTGAGCTGTAGCTCACGAAAGCTCATGCTCAAATAAATTGGTTAGTCTCTAAGGTGCCACAAGTACTCCTTTTCTTTTTGCGAATACAGACTAACACGGCTGTTACTCTGAAACCTTTAGATAAGCTATTACCAGCAGGAGAGTGGGGTGGGGGGAGGTATTTTTTCATGCTTTGTGTGTATAAAAAGATCTTCTACACTTTCCACAGTATGCATCCAATGAAGTGAGCTGTAGCTCACGAAAGCTTATGCTCAAATAAATTGGTTAGTCTCTAAGGTGACCCAAGTACTCCTAATCTTTAATTAAAGATTAAGCTTTAATTCCTATAACCTCCACGACAATTCCTGGAGGGTTGGCAACACTATGGGAGTCCACTCCCAGGGAGGAGGGCTAGGGCTCTGTGGGCTGGGGGAGGGTGGGAAATCCCCTCCTGGGGGAAGGGCTGGGAGCCCCAGATCTGGGGGGGGCTGTGAGCGCAGGGAATCACTTGCCCGTGGGAAGTGTCAGGAGACCCATCACTCCGGCTATGCTGGGCCCGCTGACAATGGAGTTTTCCAGCAGCCTCTCCAGCCAAACCACCTCCACTCCTAAACCAGGTTGCCCAGGGCAGACGCAGGCCAAACCAGCAGGAGCCTGGCTCAGTTCACAGGGCTCCTGGCAGCGGCAGGCACTGAACGCTCTTAGTGCAACTCTGGCCAAATGGGTCTAGGCCTGTCCCCAAAGGCTCCGGGAAACCTCCAAGTCCACAGGCCTTGGCTCAGAGACAGCATCTGCAGGTGGGGCCGGCTGGGTCAGTCACTGCCTGGCCCTCTGCCCCTGGGGGTGGTAGGGTGACCACACAGCAAATGTGAAAAATCAGGACGGGGGTGGGGGGGTAATAGGAGCCTATATAAGAAAAAGACCCAAAAATTGGGACTGTCCCTATAAAATCGGGACATCTCGTCACCCTAGGGGGTGGGTGGGTAGACTAGAGGGGATGTCCCTGTAGGTGGGCATCAACCCTTGATGATAATAACAGCCCCCCCCAGGGCATGCATGGACTGTAGGGGATGAGCCCCCCTAACCTCCGGGGAGGAACAGACTGTAGGGGACCATCCCAGCCCCTGCCCCCTGAAGCCCCTTTCCCTCCCTCCCACTGCACTTTTTCTTTTATCCTGGCCTGACTGACTTTCTTTAACCTCCCCGCTGTGCCTGTCTGTCTGTGTCCATCTCTCTCTGCAGAAGTGGCATCAGTTTCACTGAAGCTGTGGTTTTCCGTAGGTTTGTTTAAGGTGGTAAAAATATGGATGAAGCTGAACTGAAATGACTCCTGAGCTTGCAGCATTTGGTGTGTTTTCTTACATCTCCAGCTCCTGGAGTCCTTGATGTATGGGAGATTCTTGGCTTTAATTTAAACAAATCCAGTACATTTCTGGCCCCCTGGCTTTGGAGAAAAGTACTAGTACAGGCTCAGATACCAGAGGGCAAAGCAGGAGGCAGTGCTGGGGGCAGAGGGGATATAGCTCTGAAGGCACAGCAGCGAGAGCAGGGGCTGCTGACTGGGCACCCAGTTCCAGCAGCAGCAGAGAAGTTAGCCCGAGGTAGCCTGTGTCCCCACCCACCAGGGCATGCTGTCCAGGGCAGGAGGGTCTGGGGCTTCCCACAGAAGCCTGGACTGACCCGCTCTGGCCCAGGTTCCTGGGACCCTCCCCCTGCGGTCACTGCTCCCCAAGACTCTGCTGGCTCCGAATACAGGTCCCTCTGCCTGGGCAGCTTTTACTGGTTGCAAGCAGCCAGCACTCTGGCCTCTGAGCTGGTCAGGGGGCGGGGCCACGGAGAGGGATGGGGCCTCGTGGCAAGGAGAGGTACAGCTCCCCAATTTTGTCTGGCCCATCTCAGCCCCCCCACCCCCACTAGGAAGAGGCTGGTGCTTCCCATGGGGCAAAGGCACAATATTATCATTATTTTTATTACCACAAAGCTCAGGCACCCTAGTACTCCACTGGGTCAGGTGCTGCACAGCCAGAGCAAAGAGCTGGTCCCTGCCCCACGGAGCTTACAGTCCAAGTATCAGAGGAGAGACACCACCAGGGCAGCGGGGGGGGGGGGGGGGGGCAAGTACAAGACAACACAGAGACAATAACGGAGCAGAGCCCAACAGGTATTGGGGTTTACAGCTTCATGACTTTTCAGCTGAGCTCCTGTTTCTTCGGGGTCCAGCGAATGCGATTAGCCTATGTGGGGCTGGCGATCCCCAAGGGCACTAGTGTAAGCCCCCCCAGCTAAATAAATGCTTCTGGAGGATACTAACAGGGAATCCCAGCTGACACACTGGGTGTGACCCCCCCACCCTGCTGCACCTGGGGGGAGGGGGTAGCTTGGTCTGTGCCCCAAACTAGGCACTGGAGGGACACACTGGCCCTTCCCCGCCCCATGCTGATTGTCTGTTTGCTCCACCCCCACCCCCTTTTCCCATCTTCACTCCGCCCCTGCCCCTCACCGCCCCTGCCTTTTCCCCCTCACCCCCCCTTTTCTTCTCATTTAGCTGATCTCCTCCTACTAAACCCAGCCAAGACTAGACACCATGAACATGCCATTTGTGGCCAGTACTTTGGTCACGGGCTGGGGCTGTCTGGCAGGCCCTGTCCCCCACGCTGTTTGTGCAGCGCTCAGCACAACGGGGCCCTGGTCTCGGGGGTCCTTAGGCATGGCCATGAGCTCCTTGATTTGTAATAACAGCTCTTCCCCCACCCCTGGTTGCTCCCCAGCTGGGTTTTCATTTCCCCATGGCACAGACTAATAATTAAGAGGCCTTGGAAGAGCAGGGAGGGAGGGGTCAGGTTTCCCCCCCACCAGGCAGAGGGGGCGGATGACGGAGGCAGGATGGTTTATAGGGAGCTGGAGCTCGGGAAGCTGCATCCCAGCTCCGGAGATTGCTTAATTCCAGCTGCAGTGAGTGGGGCTAGGGTGGCGTGTGGAGGCAGTGGGACTGGAGGGGTGCACAAAGAGGGGAATGGGGGCTCGTTCGCCAAGATGGGGGACCTGGTGGGGAGGGCAGGGAGCTCAGTGGAGTGAGGACGGGTAGAGGGGTCTGGGGGATGCATTTGAGCGGACTGCAGGCTTGGGGCTGTAACTCCCTGAGTGGAAGAACCCACTTCCCTCTGGCATTAACTTGACCTCCCCAGAGGATATGGGGCAAATAGGGACCTGTGGGGTATGTGTGGGGCGGGGAATGTGGGGGGAGAGACAGAGATTCTTGTGGGGAACAGGGCACTGTGCAGAGAGAACCAAGGGGGGAGGAGAGGAGGTTTGTGGGATGTGTGGGGTTCATGGAGGTGTTTGTGGGGGGCATGATAATGTGGGAGTAGAGGGAGGCAGTTGGGGTCCATGTGCGATTTGGGGGGGTGTCTATCCGGGGGAGATGGGACCAATTCAGGTTCAGGGGAGGCAGTGGGGTCCATGTGGGGTTAGGGGGGTGTCAGTGGGGGGAGGCACTGCAGGATCAGGGAAGGAAGTGGGGTCTGGGGGGGGGAGGCAGTGGGGTCATGTGGGGTTGAGGCAGGTCTGTGTGTGGGGGCACTGCAGGATCAGGGGAGGAGTGGGGTCTGTGTGGGGGGAGGTAGTGAGGTCCGTGTGGGGTGCGGGGGTGTCTGTGCAGGGGGGGACCATTGGTACTGGAACAATTTTTATACTGGGGATGCTGAGAGCCATTGAACCAAACTGTAAACATGGGCTATAATGGAAACTACTTCAAGCCAGAGGGTGCAGCAGCAGCCCTGGTTCTAGCAGCTAGTGGGGGACCACGGTAGGATTAGGGGAGGCAGTGGAGTCCATGTGGGGATGGGGGGGTGTTCGTGGGGGGGCACTGCAGGGTCAGGGGAGGAGTGGGGTCTGTGTGGGGCGAGGCAGAGGGGTCCATGTGGGGCTGCAGGGGTGTCTGTGCAGGGGGGCACTGCAGGATCAGGGGAGGAAGTGGGGTCCATGTGGGGTTGGGTGGGTGTCTCGGCGAGGGCCGTGTAATCCGCAGCCAGAGGCACTGGCTAGGTCCCTTCCCCAGGGTAGGTCAGTGCATTTGGGACCAGTCTCGAGGTCACATCCTCCCCTCCTCTGCGCAGGGACACACCAAGTCCAGTGACCATGCGGCCTGCAGTGTCCATTTCTCTGATCCTCGTGGCTCTGACGGTCCTGGCAGGTAAGAGCCCCGATTCCTTAGGGAAACAGAGCTGGGTCAATGGGGGTCTCAGAGCCTGGGGGAGGAGATTGTGCGTGTGAGAGGGGAGGGAGAGAGCCTGGGGAAGGGTGTGGGCCAGGGTGAGAGAGGAGCAGGGAGCATGTCAGACCAGTCTATCCTGTCTCTGCCTCGCCCATGGTGGGCAGCACTGATCTTTGCTGCATGTTCATGCAGCGCCCGCCCCCATGGGACCAACAGCTGCCCTAGCAACACCTCAGTAGAGATTATAAATAACTCTGTGGCTCAGGGATGCCGGGGATCTTGTCAGCAACAGTGGGGCTCATTGAAACTAGGGCCATGCGTTTTGCACCTGCAGTGTGCCACGTGTGTGCGCACGTGCATGCAACGTGCCAGGGTGTGCGTGGAGGTGTGTGTGCATGCATGTGTGCAATGTGCCGTGTGTGTGTAAAACCACAAATAGGAGCAGCTCCACATCTGATCTGAGCTGCCAGAACCAAACAGTAGCCCTGAGACTTCTGAAAAAAGCTAAAATCTCCACAGGCTGCTACTCAGCAACCCAGCTCCAACCACCCCAGCGTCTGTGTGGAGTCTGGGGTGGGCAGGGCTGAGGGAGCGCGATGGGTGGTCTGGCATTTAAAGGGGATCAAGGGTCATTAACCTCAAGCAACCAAAGTCTCCCAGGGGCTCCAGAGCCAGGTACCAGAAGCAGAAAAGCTAACTGTGAAAAGGGCTGAGAATTCACCCCGTGACAAGCGTGTTTCAGAGACTATGGGGAAACACCCCCAAGGCACAGAATGACGAGATCAGAGCCGCACCGTGCTGGGCACTGGACTGACACAAAGAGCTGACCATGTACGTGCACACACACAAACACCCCTCCTCCTCCAGCACATTGCATGAGCACGCTCACAAACACACACCCTGGCACACTGCACGGGTGTGGTGAGTCGAGTTTAGGCTGCAGGCATTCTCCGTCTCCCTTTCAGACTCCGCTCAGGCTCAACCGACAGAGCTAACCCTGTCCGAAAAGTTTGAGAACTTCCAGAACAGGCTGCAGGCCTTTGCTGACAGCATTGCAGATAGAACCAAAGCTGCCTTCCAAGAACTGCATCACAGCGAGCTGAGCGAAAAGACCCGGTGAGTCACAGGGGCCTCGGTGTGGCGGCAGGGCTCCTGCAGAAACCAGTGACACTGCGACTGTCACCTGGAGCTAAGCAGAGGTGGGGCCTGTTCCAGGCTTGGCTGGGAGGCTGCAGGAAGAGTTTGTACTGGGGGGAGGGGAAGGTGCTGCAGGAGATGCTCTTCCCCACACAATCAGCTCCAGCCAATTGTGCAGTGCCATGACCCCCCTGCTCTGGTCTCACAGGACAGTTGACATTGTAAATGATGTTGACATTTAAATTAGCACTGCTGAGCATCAGAGTTAACTCCTCAGTGAGAGCCCCTGCAGGCTTTCTGCGGACTCAGGCAGATGTCACTGCGCTGGTCACGCTTGGGAGAGATCCCCCCTCTCGGAGCTCAGGCAGGGACTGGCGCTCACTCTGTGTGCGCTGCACCTGGCAAAGGAGCACCAGACCTCAGCCAGGGCCGGTGCGGTGCTGGCAGGATGGAAGCTTGACCTTGGTCAGGGTCTGTGCAGTGCTTGGTGGCACTATGGGGCCTCTGAGCTAGGTCACTACTGAAATATGAATAATGTATCATGTGAAGCAATCCCACGATTGGGAAGTGTGGTGAAATCCAGCTGGCTGAGAGGCGCAGCAGATAAACTAGTACGATTTAGTTCACAGTTGGGACTGAGCTGGCCTCATTATCCTCACAGCTCCCAGGAGAGGCAGCTACACTAGAAAGGAAACACCCATTCCTTAGTCATGTGTCAAAATCACTGTAATTAACTGTAATTAACTATAACGACCAGGTGGCTGCTGAGATTTGCCAGCATCTACCAGGCTCTGTCCCCAGAAGGATGCTGGCTCTGTTAGCTGCTCCTAGACGGTAGTGTCAAAAATCAGGGCAGCTTTGCACTGTTCACAAGGGCAAAGCCCAGGGATTCTCAGCCATCCCCTTTACAAACCTCTCAGTCATTCCCATAGTAGCATCTGTGGAAGTGGGGGGTGAGGAAATGCAGGATCCTAACACACTGGCTGATGTTGCCTCTGCCTCCCCTTGTCTCACAGGAACTGGTTCTCTGAGCAATTCCAGAAGATGAAGGAGAAGTTCAATGAGAAGTTTTCCAGGGACAGATCTGACTGAGAAGAGATTTTTTCTGCAGAGCTCACAGGCAATTCCTGGGGTACTGGTCCCCTTGAAGAGATCATGCTGGGAGGGGAACCCAGGGTTGGCACCTACGTTCCTGTTTTTTATTGCTTTTTTTGTAGCCATGAATAAATGCTCATTGCCTTAGTGCTGGATTTGTATCCAGGGGTTGCTTGGTCGTTCCTGCACAGAACATGCTCATTAGGGAGAGGCCTCAAAATTCTCTCAGTCTCACTTTGCTTTTTCCGTCCTGTTATTCTCAGTGCCCCCTCCCGCTTGTCCCATGGATCACCTGAAATCATTCTGTGGTACCTGGTGTTCATGCAGTTCACATGGCCTCTCATGTGAGCTCCCCTGCTCCTTACCTGTCCCTTATCCAAACTGAGCAGGTTTTGCCTTTCAGTCTCTGCTAACCAAGCCCAGTGATTTCTGTGCCATTGCTCTGAATTCCCTCCAGTTTGTCACCTCTCTGGGCCTGAGACCAGGATTCTAACTGCAGGACACAGCAGAGGGTTTGGGACCTTTCCTGCACCTCCCTGTCACTGTTACAACCTTGTATCTCATGTGCTGTGTATATAGTTCTGCACATATATAGCATGGATCCATATACATGTGTGGCCACCGTTCTCCAGCTCTGGTAGCCACATTTTGTAAAGGATGCAGAAAAACTGTAGAGGGTGCAAAAAATAGCTGCAAAAATTATCCAAATACACAAAACTGTTCCTTGAAAAAAAGCCTCACAGGGAGCAACTGAAGGGGGCCAATCTGTTTCACTGATTAAAAAGACTAGCAAGGGGTGACTTGATCGAGGTATAAAAGCACATTCACAGAGGCTGAGAAAATAGCAGGTATTAAAGATCTCTTTTATCCAGCAGAGAAAGACAGAAAAAGACCCAGCAGCTGGAAGTTAAAGGCAGACACATTTAAATTAGAAACCAGGTGCAAATTTGAACAGTGAAGGTAGTTAACCTTTGGCACAAACTCCCAAGGGAAGTGGTGGATTCTCCATCCCTTGCTGGTGCCTTGCTGGAAGATGCTTTAGTCCAATGCGAGTTATTGGGCTCAGCACAGGGGTAACTGGGGGCAGCTTTCTCCTCACTGTATTTTCCAGTGAATGCTGTAATGATGAAGTGAGCTGTAGCTCACGAAAGCTTATGCTCAAATAAATTGGTTAGTCTCTAAGGTGCCACAAGTCCTCCTTTTCTTTTTTGTGGCCTGTGTTATGCAGGAAGTCAGACTAGATGATCTGATGGTCCCTTTGGGCTCAGTATTTATTAATCAAGCCAGAGGGTTATTTTTCTAAAGACAGACATTTAGGCGAAAATGGTGAGGGTTGGGGTGTACACAGTAACTCTTCATTTAACGTTGTCCTGGTTAACCTTGTTTGGTTGATGAGCAATTAGGGAACATGCTCTTTTAAAGTTGCGCAACGCTCCCTTATAACATTGTTTGGCAGCGGCCTGCTCTGTCCACTGCTTGCAGGAAGAGCAGCCCCTTGGAGCGAGCTGGTGGGGGCTTGGAACCAGGGTGGGCCGGCAGTCCCCCTGTCAGCTCCCCGCTCCCCCAAGTTCCCTATGCAGCAGCCGCCCAGCAGGCTTGCAATTGCCGGCAGTTCAGGTGTGCTGCTCCTGCCCTCTGCCTTGGAGCTGCTTCTGGGAGCCTCCTGCTTGCTGTGCGGGGGGAGGGAGAGAAGAGGGGTGCTAATGTCAGGGTGTCCCCCTCCCCCTGCTCCTGCCCCCACTCCTGTACCTCATCTCCACAGAGCAGGGGCGGGGACACGACAAGGCTCAGACTGGAGGGCGCTTTGCGGGCAGCAGCAGCTGTCTCAACTTGCTGATCTACTTAAAAAGGCAGCGTACTTAGAGTGGGGTCAGTGTACTCCCCCCCCCCCTCACATACACACACACACACACACACTGTGTGTCCATCCCCCCCCCCCCACTGTCTCTCTCTGCCATTTGTGTCTCCTCCCCCCCATTCGGGCTGCCTTGTAGCAGGCTACACTAACAACATGTTAACCCTTGAGGGCTCAGCCAAGTGCTAGTTCATCATTTAGCAGCAAGGCATTCCCCCTGGGAAATAGCCCACCCTCTGGCTCCTCCACCTCAACCAAGCTTCACAATCATCATTGCTGTGTGTGATGCATCCGATGAAGTGAGCTGTAGCTCACGAAAGCTCATGCTCAAATAAATTGGTTAGTCTCTAAGGTGCCACAAGTACTCCTTTTCTTATTGCTGTGTACAGTATTAAATTGTTTGTTTAAAATGTATACTGTATATATATATATATATTTCACCCCTTCTGCCTTGCCAGACTTAGCGCTCCCTCCTCTGGCAGGGACAGGGCCTGAGGTAAATCAGCACCACTCTGGAGCGTGTCTATCTTCCCTCTTCGGGGTTTGTTTCTCAGAGCCTTCCCGGTAGGCCCTGGGGCAGGCCTGAGGAGTGCTCCTCTACCAAACAAAGGGGAAAAGTCTATAATGCACTGAAACAAAAGGGCAATACCTTTCCCTGGCTCCCTAACTGGGGCAGGTGTTCTCCTGTCACTTGCCCCGGGGTATCAGTCCTTCCCCTAAACAGGCACTGGGTTTTGGGTGTCTCCCCTATGGGGAAGGGCACAGTCTCTCACACTGGAGAAGCTTATCTCCCTGCTGCCTCCAGCCTTGTGCAGTTTGTCTCCCTCCCTCCGGAAAGAGGTTTTAACAGGTTTCAGGCCGCCCTTAATTGGACTCAGGTGTCCCTAATTGACCTGAAGTAACCCCTTCCCAGCTTGTAGGAAAAAGGGCCTTTAGCATTCTAGGGCCAACATACCGGTTTTCTTTAAAATGTTTTCCCTGGACCCTAACCCCCCATATTTACATGAATTCTTATGGGGAAATTGGATTCGCTTAACATTGTTTCGCTTAAAGTAGCATTTTTCAGGAGCAGAACTACAACATTAAGCGAGGAGTTACTGTATGTGAATCTCACCATAAAATCTTTAACCCAATAAATACTGACACAAAAGGCAGAGCCTGGACACTAGGGGGCTCTCTAAACTCACCAACAAAGGCAGAACAAGATCTAATGGCCGAGAGTCAAGGTGAGAAAATTTCAAACTGGAAACAAAGCAGGGATTTGTAACAGCGTGAGGGAATAGCCACTGGAACAACCTCTCTGGGGTGTCACTTTAAATCAAGACGGGGGTGGGAAAGAGGTCTTTCTTAGCCCCAATCTGCACTACAAACTTGTGAGCACATCACATGGCTAGACTGGCCTAAGCCTCGCTGTGGACTCTATCGACAGGAGGGGTTCTCCTGTCCTGGGAGGTGGGGTACCTGCGTCGCCAGGAGACGCTCGCCCGCTGGTGTAGGTAGGACAGAAGCGGCTAGGAGCGACAGCAGTGCAGGTGTGCAGCTGCAGCACTGTAAGTGTAGACAAGCCCTTAGATCCAGCACCAACGTCTCGTCTCCATTGCCCTGCTGCATGCACTGACTGCGGGGAAGCGAGTTTGGGTTTGCACTTTGCAGCAGCCTCAGTTCACCCCCAAGCTGGGCTGCCAACACTCCCTCATTTCAAGAGTCAGCCCTTATTTCTTCATCTCTGTCCAACAAGATCGGGAGTTGCTGGGTGCTGCAAAAAGCAGCAAGAAACACCCCCGGCGAATGGAGGCGAGCCGTACTTAGTATTACTATTTATAATAACAATGATGATAACAATATCAGGAGGAGTGCGGGGAGGGGGGCTAAGAAAACAGTCCCTGATTTTGGCAATACAGTGTTGGCACCCCTAACCACAAGTCACTGGGGATGGCCTGGGTTAAGCAGGTCTGCGGAGATGATCACAGGGCTCCTTTGGGAGAGTCAGCTCCTCAGCTGCTGAAAATCATTTTGTGACCCATTTCAGAGTAACAGCCGTGTTAGTCTGTATTCGCAAAAAGAAAAGGAGGACTTGTGGCACCTTAGAGACTAACCAATTTTGGTTAGTCTCTAAGGTGCCACAAGTACTCCTTTTCTTTTTGTGACCCATGTGATTGTGTTTTAAACTGATCCAGAAAAGCTGGTTGATAAATTACCAGGAGCAAATATTGCAAAAGCTCTGAGCAAAGTGACCTTGGGAGCAGGAGTTTAGCTCCCAGCAACCTTATTCTTTGGGATACTTAAATAAACAGCCCTTTGGACCCCCAGATGTCAGCAGCCTGTCAGAGAGCAGCTGACCTCAGTGTCTCTGCTTGGAGTGCCGTTCCACACACAGGTTCTGCACTAGTAGCTTTAATTTGGGGTTTTTAATGAGATAGTTACACCAGTACAACCCCGCATGTGGGTGCAGTTATATCGCTATAATGGTGCCTTGTCCTGGTTTGGCTTATTCCCGTTCCATAAGGGAGCAGCCATACAGGCTCCTTTATGCTGCTAGACCTGCCTCCACGGCAGGGCTGTGTGTTGTACCACTTTCAATACACAGGCAGAGTTAAAGTGGTGTGTGTGTGCAGAGAAAGGCTCAGAGCAGCTGATAGATTGTCCCCTCTTTGGGACTGGGCTGTCATCCTGGTCTGGGTGTGTAGGGCATCCTGGCCTGTGACTGCCACTCCTTCGCACACGGGCAACGCAAATAACAGGAATTGGGCTGTACTGAGCACGCTGTGTTGAATTGCCCCTTTGGCTACAGAAGGGAGCTGTGGGAAGGGGGTGGTGGGAGTGTGAACCCTGACAGTGTTTGTGCGAGAAGGCACTTTTGTATGCAGCACAGGGATTGTTGATGGGTGAGAGCCCCTTGCATATGGGAAGCTCTAGGATGGGATGGCGGGAGGAACAGCTGTGCAGGGGGAGAGAGAGACCAATAATACCTTGCTGTTCTGTGGCACTTTTCACCAGTAAATCTCACTGTGCTTTACAAAGGGGATCAGTATCATTATCACCCTTCCTGTTTGCTGGACTCCTGGCTTCAGTGGAGTAGTGTCCATTGAGACGATGGCCCTGGGGCTCTTTGGAGGAGAGGCATAAGAGGAAGGCACTGGAGGCATACATGACAGGGACACAGAAGGGAGACTAGCTGCTTATCACCCTCTTTCTTAACACAAACTCTGGCTCTGCACATGGCTGGCAGCAGCTGGGAAGCAGTAAAAGGGGCAGTTACCAGGAGCACCCACTGTTCTTAACAAGGGCAGATCAATGGGGGATTCCCTGTAATTCTCAATGGGGAGGGGGAAACAAAGCCTCTTCCTGGGCAGATATCTGATAATATGGTGCAAGGCAGCCAGAGAGAGAGAGGTAGCTAGCGAGATAGGTAGGTAGATAGGTAGATGGGAGGTGGAGGTGTGTGTGGATGCATCATTCCCTTTAAGCTGTACCTTTCCATGCCCCCACCCTTCCAGTGGCATTGGTGCCTTCTCTGATCCATGCCCCCCGCACTGTCTGTTGACACTGATCTGTCCCCCAGAGTCTTTGTGTTGCACGATTATTAGTATTCCAGGTTTAGAAGCTGGGGAAGAGTCTGAAGGTTCCAGGACACCCCCTCTTCTCTACAGCTTTGCCTCTGGCATGATGGGCCTCCGCGGCCCCGCCTGGGCTCTCCTGTTGCTCTGTGTCGCCCAGGCTCTGGCTATGAGTTTCGGGGAATGTTACTGCCATTCCGGTAGCACTACCCGCACTAGCTTTCGTCCAGCTGGCCCAGCTAAACTTGCACCGAAGAAGCAGCTGTGTGAGCTAGAAACCCCGGGCTGCAGCCTACACCCGGCAGCTCACGCTGAAGCCCTCACTGCAGCGTGACGACCATTGTAGCTGATGCTAGCTAGGCTAGCGCTCCCATGGGTAGGTCTACCTGACTCAAGGAAAAGCCCAGAGCCTTGATGGGCAAAGGTGTCCTTTAAAAATAGTGCGCATGCTCAGCATCTTTGAAGCCTTTCTGGCTGGAGTGTAATTTCACAGGGACCCTGAGAAACAGGAAGCTGGAATGACTCCCCTAGGGTCATGCAACGTTGCTATAGCCATGTTGGTCGAGAATATTAGAGACACCGGGTGGGTGAGGTAGAGGCTTTTATTGGACCAACTTCTGTTGCTGAAAGGGAGAAGCTTTTGAGCTTGCACAGATCACTTACCTCACCTTCCCTGTCTCTCTCAAGGTCACACAGTGAGCCAGGACACCCCCTGCCCACTCTAACCCACTAGACCCCCCTCCCCTCCCAAAGCTGGGGATAGAACCCAGGAGTCTTGACTGCCAGCCCATGCTGTGAGGAGGGATGCGTTACTAAGGCCTTGTACACACGGGCACTTTACAGCGCTGCAACTTTCTCACTCAGGGGAGTGAAAAAACACCCCCCTGAGCGCTGCAAGTTTCGGCGCTGTAAAGTGCCCGTGTAGACAGTGCCCCAGCGCTGGGAGCTGGGCGTGCTGGAGGTGGTTTTTTTCTATCCCAGCGCTCTGCCACGACTACACAAGCCACGTTAAAGTGCTGCCACGGCAGCACTTTAATGTTGCCAGTGAAGACGTGCCGTAAGTCACCAAGAGCACGCTGGCTGTTTAGCCCATCTGTCCACACAGGCGGCATCTGCACGTCCATAATGTCCATGCCAGGGAAATCCCCTAATGGGATGAGGCTTGGGGGAAGAGGTGTAGAAACCAAATAGCCTCAGCATCACTCAGAAGGATGGGATGAGGCCACCCCACCCAGGGCAGAGGCCAAGCACATGGGGCTGAAGTGGGACATAAGGGTTTCCTAGACCATATGGGAGTTAATTGTGGCCTAGGCTGCCCCCTTGAACCAGGGCGAATTTCACAATGGAAGGCCTGGCTGGGTCATCCTTCAGCTGCAGTCTCTGGGGCTGGAATCTGCTCTGTTTGAGCCAGGCTGGCTTTGTGGGGCTCTGGACAACACTGAGCCCCAGGCTCAGAGCACCCTCCAGGAGAGTGTAGAAAACACTGTGCTTCCACTGAAGGGCCTGGGAGGTATCTCTGATGTTTCACTGAGGGGGCCAAGAGTAGGGTCTTGGGGGGAGGCAAGGTGCAGGGGAAAGGCAGGCTGAGCCGGTGGGGAAGTAGGGTGATGGATCTGGGGGGAGTAAGGGAGGGGCAGATCCCACAGGCTGCCTGCTGAGTGGTGGGGGGTTTCCGTGGGGCTGAATTTCCCCACTCACTGAGTCAGTATAATTCTGACTCAGTCCCACTCCTAGGGACATAGGGTGGTGGGGGGGTTGTGTGGCATTGGTCAATCAGTTGCTCTCAGGTCAAAGGGCCAGGCCTGGCTGTGTTTGCTTGGAGTTTGACCTGGGATGGTGAGGTTGTGTCATTGGTGGATCCGCTTTTGGGAAAGGGGGGTTAAGAGTTTTCACAAACACTCTATAAATGAGCTGGCCAGAACCTTGGAGCCAGAGTGAGCAGCAGCCTCTAGTCACCCGTGAGTACCTCTCCTGTGGGGTCACACAGCCTGCCTGCCTCTCAGCCTGGACTGTAATGCTCTGGCTCCAAGAGTGCCTGGGGGCTGGAGCAACCTCACACGGGCTGCCCTCTCTGGATTGATATCTCCCCCTGTATCTCTGCATCCTGACCTGGAAAAGCCACGGCTGGGAGCCTAGGGCCCGACAGGGGATTTTCCTAGGAGCACGAAGCCCCAAGGGGTTTGCTTGACTTCCCTGGCCTGCGAGCCCAAGGTTCTGTTTCTCCTTTACCAGCTGTACATGTTTTATTTGGTTTGTAGGTTTCTGTGCCTTGCTCGAGTCTCAGGAAGGAGCCACGCTCTCTACAACAGGTATGGTCCCTAGTCATCCCAAGACCTGGATCCCTCTGCCAGCCCAATGGAATTGGAAGCTAGATACATTCAGGCCAGTAACCATACAGTGAGAGGGACTGGGGACAGATGTGGGGATCCCCCTCCCTTGATGTCTGTGAACAGAGCACAGACATCTCATCGCTCTGGCTTACCCAGGGCCAGGAGGATACACGAGTCACTGGGAGGGCTTCTGGCCGGGGTTATGCAGGAGGCCAGACTCCCTGCTGATTTCAAATCAATGAATGTCTGAATCTGCAGCCCATGCCCTGTGTTGTGTTTTACATGTGTGGAAAGTGTGTGTGCAAAGTTCCCATCCCAATTTAGCAGGGTTCCCATCCACTTTGTAGGTGCAAATGGCAGGACTGGGCGCAGGGCAGCACAGGGAATCAGCTCCCAGGAAGATGCTGGCACCTTGGTCTCTCCTGGTCACTGCCTTGAATACACAACAGTTTAGTCTCCTGAGGACTGAGATGCTTTGGTTTAACTAAAGTCTCTGGACTCAATAGACGAGTGTCTGGATTAAACTGAATGGAGCGTGCTATACAGGAGTTCAGACTGGATGATCTATTGGTCTCTTTTGGCCTTAAACTCTATGAGACAGGGAAATACTGGGTGCGCAATCAGCCTGTGGAACTCCCTGCCACAAGAGGGCACTGAGGACAAGAGCTCAGCAGGATTGTGACAGGGATGGGACGTTCCTATGGAGAACATGAATATCCAGAGCTGTGATAAGGATTTAAAAAATGGGAGGTTTGGCACTGCCCTGCTATGGGGCATGAGCCACCCCCTCTCTCACAGAGTCAGGTGGGGATGCCCACCTGGCGTGTGTTGCTGATAGAGGTAGGAGGCTGGGCTGGATCGATGTGACTCAGGTGGGGAATCCCAACAGTGTTCCAGGAACTATGCTGTAGGGAACAATCCTGAGCCAGTTTTGTGGGCCTGGGGTGTGGGCTGGGTGGGAGCTTGCCATTCTTGATGTCCACTGGTGTGAGCTCAGCCCCGGTGCAATAAGTGAGGGTGGGAGGAAGGGACTAGGCTCAGCAATGTCCACTCTGACTTTCTGCGCACACACCCAGTGCAGAGGGAGAAAGTGGCATTAACCTGAGGGTTTTATTTTCCAGCAAATATGGGGCAGATGGGTCTGAAAATTGCAGTGGCCTTCATCCTGCTGCTGTTTCTCTGCACCGGTAAGAGATGCTGGCGTGTGGTAGATTCCCTGAAGCCGGAGATGCAGGTTAAACTCCTCCTGATGATGTCGAGAGAGATGATGTCTCCTTGAGTTTCCCTACTCCAGAGCACGTTACTCTTCCTTCTCCCCATTTCCTGTCTAGGGGTTGTATCCAGGCCCAGGGGAAACCTGAGGACGCAGCCCAATATTTGCCAAAGTGGCTGCTGATTTTAGGGCCTGATTTTCAGAGCTGCTGAGCTCCTGGCGCTCCCCCAGCTTTCCCTGGAGTTATGGGCTGCTCAGCCCTAGACTTCCTCTTCATGGTTTTCTTCAAAAAATTTTCCCAAAACGTTTTTTTCGCTAGAACAGAAATTTCTAAGGAAATGTCCACTTTCAATGACATTTCTTGGATTTTTGCCCAAAACTGAACATTTTTTGGTCCCTAACAACTGGAAGCCAAAAACCAATAACAACAAAGTTACAGTTAAAAAATGAGAAACTGGAGAATGAACGTAAAGAAAAAATTTGAATCAAATTTTTTCATGCAAACAAACGCCAGTTCTCTGCTAGCCGCAGAATGAGTTGCCCTAAAGCACTGGTCTGCTCTCATCCTGGGAGTCTGTCAGAGCAGCATCTCTCAGCCTTTCCTCAGCAGTGATCCCTTATTCAAAATAAAAGTGATCCCCTACGGGTACAAAAGTGGGAGTAAAAAATGATAACAGTGTTAAGCTTGTAGAATACTATGGCTCATTTGATCTTACACATCTAGACAGTTTTGGCAAGCATAAAGTTATTCTGGAAATGCTATTTTCTTTGCTTTAGAATTGTGATACAATTGTTCCGCTCTACAACACAATTTAGAATTATAATACAATTTTCAATGTCCCACAACCCCCCTCATTTGCCTGCCAAGACCCTTCTGGGGCTTGCAACCCACCCGCTGATAAACATTGTGTTAGATTCTGTGGTGCATCTGAGCAATGGCTGCCTCTCCTCGCTTGTGTTTAGCATGTCACTCACACACCAGAAGTGGAGGCTTTCATCTGTCCGGCCGGAACTAGGCTGATTTCCCTTCTGCATTAAACACAAACCCCCATCCAGCCAGTGTTTGCTGTTGCGTGTTGGTGCATGAACAGCATCTTGTGAGGTGCAAGAATGGTACTGGGATATTTGTGACAGGTGCTTTGCACATCAAGGGATCACGAAGATTCAGCTTTTCCAGTTTGTCTCCTGTATCAGAGGGGTAGCCGTGTTAGTCTGTATCCACAAAAACAACGAGGAGTCCAGTGGCACCTTAAAGACTAACAGATTTGTTTGGGCATAAGCTTTCGTGGGTAAAAAAACCCCACTTCTTCAGAGGCATGGAGTGAAAATTACAGATACAGGCATAAATATACTGACACATGAAGAGAAGGAGAACCAGTGCTGACAAGGCCAATTCAATCAAGGTGGATGTGGTCCACTCCCAATAATTGATGAGGAGGTGTCAATACCAAGAGAGGGAAAATTGCTTTTGTAGTGAGCCAGCCACACTCAGTCCCTATTCAAACCCAAATTAATGGTGTTAAGTTTGTAAATGAATTGTAGCTTGGTAGTTTCTCTTTGCAGTCTGTTTTTGAAGTTTTTTTGTTGAAGGATGGCTACTTTTAAACCTGTTATTGAATGTCCAGGAAGATAGAAGTGTTCTCCTACTGGCTTTTGTATGTTTCTATTCCTGATGTCTGATTTGTGTCCATTTATTCTTTTATGTAGAGACTGTCCAGTTTGGCCAATGTTTGTCTCCTGTCTTTCCAATACCAGTGTAAAAACAGCTACCTTCCTGGGCATGGCCCCTCCTCCCCTAGAGAGACCTGAGCCCCATTTTCTGTCTCTGCAGAGGCTGCCAGTTATCGGCTGCAGAAGCGAGAGGCTCAGGACTCATTCTCCCAGATCCAGGAGGTTGCCAAGAGTTACTGGGAACAGCTGAATTCAGTGGTCCAGGGCTGGCTGGACAGTGTCAAATCTTGGTAAGGGGAAGGCAGAGTGCAAGTGTAACCCACACCCCTCCTGGGTGTGGTGTTCTGTCCCATATAGTGGCACCAAGACCACTTAGAGAGAGAGATAAAATGAGTCTGCTCTACAGCCTTAGCTAAGAGCCAGTTGTCTTTTAGATCATGTGGTAGATAGAGACTCATGCACTAAACTCCATAGGTCCCAGTTCGATCCCGCCCGCTGACAACAAGGTTCTGTCAGTGTTACACAAACAGAGATTAAATCTGGAGGAAGCCACCAGCAGGCCAGTGTTTCCAGGCAGCATTACTGGGAACAGACACCCCCCCAGGGGGAGTGGTTTGGGAGGTGGTGGTCTCTGGCTCCCCACAGACAGAGGGTTTGCTCTGTCGGTGCCACAAAGCCCTGGAGAGTCCCATGTGGTTACAATCCTGGGCGCACACAGAGGCAAAGAGCATGCACTAGTTGTGACCTAACAGCCCCTCCCCATTCCTGAGGGCTGATTCTCAATCACTTCTTTCCTGTGACTGGGCCAGGCTCTCTGGCAGGCAGGTTAAAGCTGCCATTGTGGTTCCTGAAGTTTGAAACTCTGCCGGGTCCAGCTCAGGCCCTGGTGTGGCTGCTTTAATATATGCAGATGATACAAAACTACTCAAGATAGTTAAGTCCCAAACAGACTGCGAAGAGCCACAAAATGATCTCACAAAACTGGGTGATTGGGCAACAAAATGGCAGATGAAATTCAATGTTGATCTGTGCAAAGTAATGCACATTGGAAAACATCATCCCAACTATACATATAAAATGATGGGGTCTAAATTAGCTATTACCACGCGAGAAAGAGATCTTAGAGTTACTGTGGATAGTTCTCTGAAAACATCCACCCAATGTGCAGCGGCAGTCAAAAAGCTAACAGAATGTTGGGAATCATTAAGAAAGGGATAGATAATAAGACAGAAAATATATTGCCTTTGTATAAATCCATGGTACACCCACATCTTGAATACTGCGTGCAGATGTGGTCGCCCCGTCTCAAAAAAAATATATTGGAATTGGAAAATGTTCAGAAAAGGATAACAAAAATGATTAAGGGCATGGAATGGCTGCCATAAGAGGAGAGATTAATAAGACTGGGACTTTTCAGCTTGGAAAAGATGACTAAGGGTGGAATATGATAGAGGTCTATAAACTCATGACTGGTGTGGAGAAAGTAAATAAGGAATTGTTATTTACTCCTTCTCATAACACAAGAACTAGGGGTCACCAAATGAAATTAATAGGCAGCAGGTTTAAAACAAACAAAAGGAAGTATTTTTTTACACAACGCGCAGTCAGCCTGTGGAACTCCCTGCCAGAGAAGGTTGTGAAGGCCAAGACTATAACAAGGTTAAAAAAAGAACTAGACAAGTTCATGGAGGATAGATCCATCAATGGCTATTAGCCAGGATGGGCAGGGATGGTATCCCTAACCGCTGTTTGCTAGAAGCTGTAAATGGGTAACAGGGGATGGATCACTTGATGATTACCTGTTCTGTTCATTCCCTCTGGGGCACCTGGCATTGGCCACTATCAGAAGACAGGATACTGGGCTAGATGGACCTTTGCTCTGACCCAGTGTGGCTGTTCTTATGCTCTACTTCTCATGGCTCTCTCGGCCCTGGGAAGCAGAGATGGATGCTGTGGCTCCAACATGGCATTCTATCCTATTTGGGAAGGTCCTCTGAGCAGGGGGCATTAACAGGCAGTTGTCTCCACCTATCTGAAGCCCCTCTATGCTGCCCGAATGGCATGAAAGGGCCCTAGGGTGCATAGGAAGCAGGGCCCATGTGTCAGCAATTTTCAGGGCTCCATGGCTGGATTTGGTGCTGGTTTTACTCTAACCATGGACTGTATTTAATAACAATGCTGACAGTGCAGACCATCCTGCAGGGACCAGGGTCCAGCCCTCTCACGTGGCGTCTCCTCCTCCTCTTCACTTTCCTTCCCAGGGACATCTATGAAAAAACCACATCGGCTGCAGGGACCTACACAGAAATCCTGAAGGACCAGGTTTACCATTGGTGGCACGGGGAGCAGTAACATAGGCTGCTGTCCACCCCATCCCCATCCCCTCCCCGCTACCATTCCTACAGTGACAAGCCGGCAAGGATAGCGAGCGGGTTCCTCTGTATTCATATTTGTTTATGTGCTGACACTTTTCTGCTTACCGAGTCAATAAAGCAAATTCCCTTTTGCCTTGCTCCATTCACTGCTGTGTGTGTGGATCTGTGAGCGACACAGAACTTGGTGTATATGGGGCTCACTCAGAGTCTCAATTATAACTGCACCTCCCATCCCATTATCCCTGTCTTCAGATATTGGGAGGAAACTGAGGCACAGCGAGGGTACCTGAGAAGGAGTAAAGTGCAGAGGAGGAACAGAACTCACAAATCCTGACTCCCCCACTCATTGTCCACCAAGTTGAGAATAGGACCCAGGCTCCCAGCCCCCTTCACTCTAATCGTTAGAACCCACTCCACCCAAGCATCAGGCATAGAACCCAGGCTTCCTACCTCCCAGCCCCCTCCTGTTCCGACTCACTGGACCCCACTCCCTCCAAGAGCTGGGAGTGGAAAAGGCCATACTGCAAACTTGTTCTAGCTCTAAGTTTCCTCCCTGTTTGAAGCTAGCTGCCACTGAGGGATTTGGGGTGGACCCATCTGTTACATTAAAGGGTTGGGTGATCAGTGCTAAAACTGCAAAGGCACAAAAAGAAAAGGAGTACTTGTGGCACCTTAGAGACTAACCAATTTATCTGAGCATGAGCTTTCGTGAGCTACAGCTCACTTCATCGGATGCATACTGTGGAAACTGCAGCAGACTTTATATACACACAGGTTTCAGAGTAACAGCCGTGTTAGTCTGTATTCGCAAAAAGAAAAGGAGTACTTGTGGCACCTTAGAGACTAACCAATTTATTTGAGCATGAGCTTTCGTGAGCTACAGCTCACTTCATCGGATGCATACCGTGGATATGCATCTGATGAAGTGAGCTGTAGCTCACGAAAGCTCATGCTCAAATAAATTGGTTAGTCTCTAAGGTGCCACAAGTACTCCTTTTCTATATACACACAGAGATCATAAAACAATACCTTCTCCCACCCCACTGTCCTGCTGGTAATAGCTTATCTAAAGTGATCATCAAGTTGGGCCATTTCCAGCAAAAATCCAGGTTTTCTCACCCTCCACCCCCCCCCACACAAACTCACTCTCCTGCTGGTAATAGCCCATCCAAAGTGACAACTCTCTACACAATGTGCATGATAATCAAGGTGGGCCATTTCCTGCACAAATCCAGGTTCTCTCACCCCCTCACCCCCCTCCAAAAAACACACACACAAACTCACTCTCCTGCCAAAGTGACCACTCTCCCTACAATGTGCATGATAATCAAGGTGGGCCATTTCCAGCACAAATCCAGGTTTTCTCACCCCCCTACCCCCATACACACACAAACTCACTCTCCTGCTGGCAATAGCTCATCCAAACTGACCACTCTCCAAGTTTAAATCCAAGTTTAACCAGAACGTCGGGGGCGGGTAGGAAAAAACAAGGGGAAATAGGTTACCTTGCATAATGACTTAGCCACTCCCAGTCTCTATTTAAGCCTAAATTAATAGTATCCAATTTGCAAATGAATTCCAATTCAGCAGTTTCTCGCTGGAGTCTGGATTTGAAGTTTTTTTTGTTTTAAGATAGCGACCTTCATGTCTGTGATTGCGTGACCAGAAAGATTGAAGTGTTCTCCGACTGGTTTATGAATGTTATAATTCTTGACATCTGATTTGTGTCCATTTATTCTTTTACGTAGAGACTGTCCAGTTTGACCAATGTAAATGGCAGAGGGGCATTGCTGGCACATGATGGCATATATCACATTGGTGGATGTGCAGGTGAACGAGCCTCTGATAGTGTGGCTGATGTTATTAGGCCCTGTGATGGTGTCCCCTGAATATATATGTGGGCACAGTTGGCAACGGGCTTTGTTGCAAGGATAAGTTCCTGGGTTAGTGGTTCTGTTGTGTGGTATGTGGTTGTTGGTGAGTATTTGCTTCAGGTTGCGGGGCTGTCTGTAGGCAAGGACTGGCCTGTCTCCCAAGATTTGTGAGAGTGTTGGGTCATCCTTTAGGATAGTTTGTAGATCCTTAATAATGCGTTGGAGGGGTTTTAGTTGGGGGCTGAAGGTGACGGCTAGTGGCGTTCTGTTATTTTCTTTGTTAGGCCTGTCCTGTAGTAGGTAAGTTCTGGGAAGTCTTCTGGCTCTATCAATCTGTTTCTTCACTTCCGCAAGTGGGTATTGTAGTTGTAAGAAAGCTTGACAGAGATCTTGTAGGTGTTTGTCTCTGTCTGAGGGGTTGGAGCAAATGCGGTTGTATCGCAGAGCTTGGCTGTAGACGATGGATCGTGTGGTGTGGTCAGGGTGAAAGCTGGAGGCATGTAGGTAGGAATAGCGGTCAGTAGGTTTCCGGTATAGGGTGGTGTTTATGTGACCATTGTTTATTAGCACTGTAGTGTCCAGGAAGTGGATCTCTTGTGTGGACTGGACCAGGCTGAGGTTGATGGTGGGATGGAAGTTGTTGAAATCATGGTGGAATTCCTCAAGGGCTTCTTTTCCATGGGTCCAGATGATGAAGATGTCATCAATATAGCGCAAGTAGAGTAGGGGCTTTAGGGGATGAGAGCTGAGGAAGCGTTGTTCTAAGTCAGCCATAAAAATGTTGGCATACTGTGGGGCCATGCGGGTACCCATAGCAGTGCCGCTGATCTGAAGGTATACATTGTCCCCAAATGTAAAATAGTTATGGGTAAGGACAAAGTCACAAAGTTCAGCCACCAGGTTAGCCGTGACATTATCGGGGATAGTGTTCTTGACGGCTTGTAGTCCATCTTTGTGTGGAATGTTGGTGTAGAGGGCTTCTACATCCATAGTGGCCAGGATGGTGTTTTCAGGAAGATCACCGATGGATTGTAGTTTCCTCAGGAAGTCAGTGGTGTCTCGAAGGTAGCTGGGAGTGCTGGTAGCGTAGGGCCTGAGGAGGGAGTCTACATAGCCAGACAATCCTGCTGTCAGGGTGCCAATGCCTGAGATGATGGGGCGCCCAGGATTTCCAGGTTTATGGATCTTGGGTAGTAGATAGAATATCCCAGGTCGGGGTTCCAGGGGTGTGTCTGTGCGGATTTGATCTTGTGCTTTTTCAGGAAGTTTCTTGAGCAAATGCTGTAGTTGCTTTTGGTAACTCTCAGTGGGATCATAGGGTAATGGCTTGTAGAAACTTGTGTTGGAGAGCTGCCGAGCAGCCTCTTGTTCATATTCCGACCTATTCATGATGACAACAGCACCTCCTTTGTCAGCCTTTTTGATTATGATGTCAGAGTTGTTTCTGAGGCTGTGGATGGCATTGCGTTCCGCATGGCTGAGGTTATGGGGCAAGTGATGCTGCTTTTCCACAATTTCAGCCCGTGCACGTCGGCGGAAGCACTCTATGTAGAAGTCCAGTCTGCTGTCTCGACCTTCAGGAGGAGTCCACCTAGAATCCTTCTTTCTGTAGTGTTGGTAGGAAGGCCTCTGTGGATTAGTATGTTGTTCAGAGGTATTTTGGAAATATTCCTTGAGTCGGAGACGTCGAAAATAGGATTCTAGGTCACCACAGAACTGTATCATGTTCGTGGGGGTGGAGGGGCAGAAGGAGAGGCCCCGGGATAGGACAGCTGCTAGACAAGCCATTTACAACGCACACTTTGCTTCTCTACAAAAGAAAAAGGACACTAAACTTTCTAAACTACTACATGCTACAAGGGGCCACAGCAATGGTTCCCTCAACCCACCTAGCAATATTGTTAACCTATCCAACTATACTCTCAGCCCAGCAGAAGCAGCTGTCCTATCCCGGGGCCTCTCCTTCTGCCCCTCCACCCCCACGAACATGGGGTGGGGGTGGGGTGAGAAAGCCTGGATTTGTGCTGGACATGGCCCACCTTGATTACCATGCACATTGTAGGGAGAGTGGTCACTTTGGATGAGCTATTACCAGCAGGAGAGTGAGTTTGTGTGTGTATGGGGGTAGGGGGGTGAGAAAGCCTGGATTTGTGCTGGAAATGGCCCACCTTGATTATCATGCACATTGTAGGGAGAGTGGTCACTGTGGATGAGCTATTACCAGCAGGAGAGTGAGTTTGTGTGTGTGTGTTTTTGGAGGGGGGTGAGGGGGTGAGAGAACTTGGATTTGTGCAGGAAATGGCCCACCTTGATTATCATGCACATTGTGTAGAGAGTTGTCACTTTGGATGGGCTATTACCAGCAGGAGAGTGAGTTTGTGTGTGGTGGGGTGGAGGGTGAGAAAACCTGGATTTGTGCTGGAAATGGCCCAACTTGATGATCACTTTAGATAAACTATTACCAGCAGGACAGTGGGGTGGGAGGAGGTATTGTTTTATGATCTCTGTGTGTATATAAAGTCTGCTGCAGTTTCCACGGTATGCATCCGATGAAGTGAGCTGTAGCTCACGAAAGCTCATGCTCAAATAAATTGGTTAGTCTCTAAGGTGCTGTTGGGGACACTGGGGCATGGCCACTAGGTAACTCGAGGGGATGGAAGACCACGAGTGTCGATGAAGCCCCCTCGCACTAGGCTCAGGTGTCCTTGGCCCCCCGTCCTGCCTGGAGGCACTCGCAGCAGCTCTGCATACTAGGCCCAAGTGTCCTTGGCCCCCCTGTCTGGAGGCACACACAGCAGTTATGCTGAGAATCTGCAACAGTATGTTGCAGAGTCAGACTGCCTGAAACTAAGCAAGGCCAAACAGGGGAGATATGGAAGAACAATGCTGAATAAAGCAGCTTTATGTATAGTTTAACAAATGATAAAGAAAATCAGGGAACTAGCTGGAAACTGGATTGGCTGGCTATATGGATACTTGGGGCAGCTTGCTATTGGATAAGTATGCTGGGAAAAAGGATGTATAAAAGCCTGTGTAACTTCCTGCTCTGTTGTGCAGGATTTAAGATTTTATTCTCCCTGTACCTTTTTGCAGCTGCAAATAAACTTTTCTGCTTCTCCACCCCGTTGTGATTATTGGGTGCAGCACACCGGGTAACGAACCACTCAAGCTGTTGTTCAGCCTCTCGGCACTGGGTGCCGGCAACAGCTTTTGGCGTCCCTGGGTGGGCGACGAGGCTGCAATTTAGCCTTGCCCGGACCCCTCCTGGAGGTCGAGGATTGCGGCGAGAACCGACGCCCAGCGCACACCGGTGAGTTCATCGGGGGCCTCGGAGGAGACGCGATTTGATCGACCTCAGAGGGCACAACGGTGCAACGCACTCATATAGTGGAGAAGCTGTTGTGGACGGCGGTGAAGAACCGGTCCCTTAGACATGGGGGAGGAGCAGCTGCAGGCCACGGTGAAGAACCGGTCCCTTGGATAAGGTAGGAGCCTTTTAAAATCCGGATTATATGCTCTGTTGGAACCTGGGGACGCCCAGAGTTACCCGGTAGGTATGGGACAGGGACAGAGCTCAGAGGTTAGGGCACGGTGTACGCCCCTAGAGTGCATTCTAGCAAACTGGAAGGTATTTGGTGCGGATCCAATGACTAAAAGCCAATTAAAACAATTCTGTACAGTTGACTGGCCTCAATATCAACTAGAGGACCAGGAGTGGTGGCAACCAGGAGGGTCAATTAATTACAACACGATCCTCCAATTAGTTTTGTTTTGTCAGTGAATGGGTAAATGGAATAAATATTTGTATGCACAAGCGTTTATGGCTTTAAAAAATAGAAAAGAGCTGTAATTCTGCAAAGTTGTAATTTGACTCCGACTGGTTCGCTAGCAGCTAATGTTAGTCCCCAGACCCCCACCCCCACTGTAATGGCAAAGCCGGTGTCCCCTTCGGCCCCTACACCCACACCTTGTAAGTCCCCAATGGTTGGCCTATACCCCTTAATCACCGAAACTAAAGTCGCCCAGTCTGGATCAGACAGGCGTCCTGCCACAACTATGCAGGTTTATACTCATGTGCCCTTTAATCCTGTGGATTTGGCTGCTTTCAAAGCACAGGCAGAAGAGTTTTCCACCAACCCAAGCAGGTTTATTTCAGTCTTTGAGGAGTGCCTCAGTAGTCACAAACCGATTGAGACGACTGTAATATCCTCTTGAGAACCCTGTTGTCTGAGGTGGAGAGGGATCAGGTTACAGCTAAGGCAAGGGGAGCCTCAGCGTTCAAGCGAAAAAAAAAAAAGAAAGGAAGCTATCTGTCAAGTTCCTCTCCAAGTAATTGTAAGCGGCTCAGGGCATTTCTGGGTATGGCAGGCTTTTGCAGGATATGGATCCCAGAGTTTGGACTGTGGGCTAAACCCCTGTATGACTGTGTAAAAGGAGCGGATCATGACCCCTTCTATTGGACCCCAGAGGCTGATAGGGCATTTAAAATCCTGAAAAGAAAATTGATGGAAGCCCCAGCTCTGGACCTGCCGGATCTCTCTAAGCCGTTTCAGTTGTATGTACATGAATGAAGGGGGGTGGCCCTAGGAGTGCTTACACAGCTGTTAGGAGCATGGAGACGTCCTGTGGCTTATTTTTCTAAGCAATTGGATCAGGTTGCAAAGGGTTGGCCGGCATGTTTACGGGTGGTCGCAGCTACTGCCCTATTGCTTAAGGAAGCCGAGAAGCTAACATTGGGAGGGGTTATGCAAATCTATACTCCCCACATGGTCCGAGCCTTATTGGATGCAAAGGGAGGGCTTTGGCTCACCCAGGCTCGAATTGCTCGGTACCAGGCTAAGCTGTTAGAGAACTCTGAAGTCACTTTACAGCCTTGCCCCTCCCTTAACCCAGCCACTCTCTTGCCAGAAACAGAGGAACAGAAACATGACTGTTTAGAGATCATAGATGTCCAGTACTCCAGCCGTCTGGATTTAAAGGATGTACCCCTCCCAAATGCAGATTATGAGTGGTACACTGATGGTAGCAGTACTGTAATAAATGGGCAAAGGAGGGCGGGTTATGCTGTTGTGAAAGGAGGGATGGCTCCATTCCCCGGAAGGGAAGGTCCTCTTACCAAAGGGCCTGATCCGGCCAGCGCTGCAGAAACTACATCAAACCACTCATGCTGGCAGGGAAGCACTTATCCAACTAATGGGAAAATACTTTATCACTTCCTGACTCCGACCCCTGGCTGCCCAGGTACAAGCGGACTGCTTAGTCTGCCAAAAGAATAACCCCTGACCGGGACATCCTGTGCCACCAGCTGCCCTAGAACCCACTCCGGGCCCTGGACAAGTGTGGCAAATAGACTTTACTGAGTTTCCCCGGACCCAAGGGTTCAAATATCTCCTTGTCATAGTGGATCGGTTCAGCGGATGGCCAGAAGCCTTCCCATGCCGTAACTGCACTGCCAAAACAGTGGCCCTCAAGTTTGTTAAGGAGATTGTTCCTCGCTTTGGACTCCCCCTGTGGATGGAATCTGACAATGGGACACACTTCACGTCAAAAATCATTCAAAGCATCTCACATGCCTTACAGATCCCCTGGAAACTCCATACGCCCTGGAGACCGCAAGCCAGTGGTGTAGTGAAGTGTACCAATCAGACCCTTAAACGGCATCTCTCAAAAGTATGCCAAGAAGCCTCACTGCGATGGCCTGATGCTTTGCCCCTCATCCTACTCCGTATCCGCGTTCTCCCAAAGGGTAGATTAGGGCTCAGTCCCTTTGAAATTATGTTTGGAAGGGCATGGCCTATGAATGGCACCCCGGTTCTGTCAGGGGAATGGGAGTTGGGTAATGTTTTTTTGTCACAGTATATGTGTTCCCTGTCTGCTGTTCTCTTGTCTCTTCACAGGTATACCAAGGATTCCCAGCCTCTCCCGTTGGACTCTCCCGTTCACTCCTTACAGCCCGGTGACTCTGTGCTTGTTCGCACCTGGAAAGACGAGCCTCTCCAGGAAAAGTGGAAAGGACCCTATACCGTCCTGCTGATCTCCCATACAGCGGCAAAGATCAAGGGACACAAGAACTGGATCCATCACTCTCGTCTAAAGGCAGTACCTGCCCCCTCGTCAGCAGAACAGTGGACCGTCCAACCTGCTGACTCCTCATCTAGTGACGATCTCGGGCTAAAGCTACTGTTTAAAAGACACAAATAGCGGGCACCTTAATGCTAAAATGGGCCCACCCAGGTATTGAAGACCTTGGGTTGGAAAGACTCTGGTCATAATTAATTGGGTAACATTGTTATTCTTTGTATTGGTATTTCCAAACTGTGCATATCGGGAGCATAACTCCTTTGTTTTGCTTGCGCACCATGTTGCTAATTTAACAAACCAGACTGATTGCTGGGTGTGTGCTCCAACTCCACTATCCCCCAAAACGGGAATGCCCCTTGACATGCTGCCCTTGACCCTAGCAGAATTAGCCACCACCAAAGAGCAGGAAAGAACGGACTCACCGTTCTGGAACAAGACCTCTTTACAGCAAGCCACCTATCAGGACCAGGAGTATTCAGTTGCAGTACTCACTGAGGGAGTGCTATGTTTTACCCGAAACCAATATGATCCCTATGGGCATCCTGTGAAAAAGAGCTCCTGTGTTATTACACAGTGGGCTGATGGGTATTGGATAAAAACCAACAGGGGAGGCCAACAGTGTGGGTGTAATGGTTTCTCCCCTTTTAGGGAAACTCTTACAAATACTCTTACCACAAAAAAAAGGTTTGAAAATATAACTTGCCGTCCAGTTAATATCTCCAATGTAGCAAGCCAATGGTGGGTTTGTAGTGGTCCCTATGGCAAGTGTAATTTAAACGGCACAATTAAAAATGCCCCCACTTGTACCCAATCAAAAAAATAAAATGCCCCCTTAGGGGCATATAAATTGTTTAAAAAAGCAGCCAAAGCAGCCTTAAATATCCCAAAAATCCCCTTAAGAAACAGTCCTTACTGGGCCCTACAGGGTCACTATTTTGTATGTGGCCAAAAGGCTTACAAGGTGCTGCCAGCCAACTGAACAGATAGCTGTTATATAGCTCATGGAGTTCCTCATCTTTCCATAACTGCCACACTGCCCAAAGAAAAGATTAGAAATGCCCGAGACACCTCTATTGAGTCACGAAGAAAAACCCTGCGGCGACTGACTAAGGCATTGGAGGGCAATATGAAGAATCCCCTCATAACCGAGAAGCTTGTAGGGTGCTCTGTACTGGGAATAGCGCCACTGTTTACCGGGCCAGCCATGGCATGCATAGGCCGCTATACTATAAGGCTACAGATGGTACTTAAGAAGGTGGCCTTAGAGTTAGAGGACTCGGTTAGTAATTTAGGGTCAGCAGTAAAAACATTAAATAAAAAGGTACAGCAGCTCAGGACCTTTTCCCTCCAAAACAGGCTGGCTTTGGACTATCTCTTGGCATCCCAAGGAGGGGTTTGTGCCCTCATCGGGCCCCGATGTTGTGTATATGTAAATGATAGCAGTTATGAGATCTATGAAAGGTGGTACAGGCTGAGGCCCATGCCCGAGCCGGAGCACAGGTTGCCTATACTGCCCCAGAGAACGATTGGTTGCAAACCTTGTTTTCAGGCTGGGGTTTGTCGTCTTGGCTTGGTGGTTTATTTAGCCTGCTATTGAAACTTCTCTTTCCTGTATTGCTTGTATTACTGGTATTATGCTGTGCAGTATCATGTGTTAGGGCCCTTCTGCAAAAGTTAATAAGTCATTCTCTTCAGGGTTATCACAAAGTACTTATGCAAAGTCATATTGTAAAGAAATAAGTAGCCCAAGTGAGAAAACTCAGAGCCAAGGCTGTTGAGTGTTCTCAAAGGGGGGAGTTGTTGGGGACACTGGGGCATGGCCACTAGGTAACTCGAGGGGATGGAAGACCACGAGTGTCAATGAAGCCCCCTCGCACTAGGCCCAGGTGTCCTTGGCCCCCCCTCCCGCCTGGAGGCACTCGCAGCAGCTCTGCGTACTAGACCCAAGTGTCCTTGGCCCCCCCTGCCTGGAGGCACACACAGCAGTTATGCTAAAAATCTGCAACAGTATGTTGCATAGTCAGACTGCCTGAAACTAAGCAAGGCCAAACAGGGGAGATATGGAGGAACAATGCTGAATAAAGCAGCTTTATGTATAGTTTAACAAATGATAAAGAAAATCAGGGAACTAGCTGGAAACTGGATTGGCTGGCTATATGGATACTTGGGGCAGCTTGCTATTGGATAAGTATGCTGGGAAAAAGGATGTATAAAAGCCTGTGTAACTTCCTGCTCTGTTGTGCAGGATTTAAGATTTTATTCTCGCTGTACCTTTTTGCAGATGCAAATAAACTTTTCTGCTTCTCCACCCCGTTGTGATTATTGGGTGTAGCACACCGGGTAACGAACCACTCAAGCTGTTGTTCAGCCTCTCGGCACTGGGTGCCGGCAACAGTGCCACAAGCACTCCTTTTCTTTTTGCGAATACAGACTAACACGGCTGTTACTCTGAAACCTGCAAAGGCACATTGAGCTATACACACAAACACAAAGCCTTGCACACCCAGAGCCATACATCCCCACATACATGCCCATAAAAACTCAAACACTCACTCCCACCTGCATACACACCCATGCATCTCAATATTCACACAGAGTGATACATACACATAAACACCCAGACCCTGATGATTCTGGGTGACTCACAAAGTGATAAATAGGAAAATTATTTAGGTCACTAAAGAGGAAATGTAGGCTGAATTCTGGGGATAAGGGAGAGATTTAGGGCAAAATGGTTTGTTAGAGGCAAAGCATTAAGATTAGCACAGTGAAGGTAACTTGGAAGATTTATGGTGAGATGCAAATAGAACAACTGGGGGGGGCTAACTGGGGTAAAACATAGGGGACTAGAAATATAACATAGGGTAATGCACCCTACATCTTCTCCAGTCACTCATTCCTCTCTGTGAATCACAAGTATATCTGGAGGGAAGCATTAGGGTGTAACACAGGTGACTGGGTAGGGGGAGATTTAAGGTGCAACATGTGGAGACCAGAGGGGAAGATTTAGGGTGTAACACATGGTAGGGAGATTTAGGTTGTAAGACACCAGGATAATTACAGGTCAGAGACTTCAGGTGTGAGGAAAGGAAGAGCGGGAGGGAGACAGGGAATTCTGGGGACTTTCCACCCAGTGAGCAAGAATCCAGCAGGTGTGACCCAGCCCCAACCCAGCCTTTATTTTGGGCACCTCTCCACCCAGCCGTGGCCCCAGGCCATCATTTATGCAGGTTTAAGTTTCCTGCACAAGCAGAACAGCCAGAGCGGCACTGATGCTTAGAAGAGCAAGATGCAGCGCAGGAGAGGTGCCAATGCACCGTACTGCCATGCCTCCCTCTCTGTCCAAGCCCTCTGTCCCTGGGGGAGAAGGACTGTGTTCTCAGCCTCTCTCCTGTGCTGGATGATGGGGCAAGGTTCACATGTAAACAGCTCTGCACTTTTGCCTAGTGAGCCTCTGTGCCAGTGTGTTTAGATGTACACACAATGCACATGTGGCTATCTGCAAGGTATGTGTGTGGGTGAGTCCATATCTGTGACACATGCAAGAATAGAGTGGGGAGAGGGGTGTGTAGGCATGAACTGCCTCATTCCTCTACATGTTGCTTAAATGGCAGGCTGATGAAGTCGCTTAGCAGAGGCAGCATCCTCTCTGCTGGCCGTTTCTACATGGGCCTGAAGTTATGCAGGGATTCACATGGGACGTGATGGACGCCTGTGCTCTGAACACTTACTGTTTAAATTACTTTTAAGGATTCACTGCACTTTGCCCAGCACTGCCATCCTGGGAGTTGCCTTGCTCCTACTTATAAGCCATGACCTGGTGTATCCAGGGGTTTGTAATTGTAAACTTTGTTGTACACTGTTGGGTGCCTGCTGGCACTGGCCACTGGGTCTGTGGGCCCCCTGCAGTTTCTGGAGGTATGTAACTGGAACAAACATGGAACTGTGAAGTGATGCAATGACTTCTGTGACTCAAACTAGGATGCCTCCTGGGGCATACTCAGGAATTTCTGTTTCAAATTGGGACAAAAAGTCTAAATCTAAATTTTTCATGGAAATATTCCAGTTTGGAAACATGAAAAGACCCTGTTGAGAGTAAAGGGTAAAATGTTTCATTTCAATAGAGTTGAAAGGGTTTGTTTAGCTAACGTTAAAAGTCAAAACAAAATGAAGCTGTTGACCCATCCGGGAGAACATTCACTCCCTGGCATGATCCCTCTCTCACTCACCCCTTGACTGTGCCATACAGATTGCACTTGTACTGCACCCAGCACAAAGGGCTTCAACCTAGGTGGGGTCTGTAGGTGCTTCTGCATTACAAAATAATAACAACAGTGCACTGTGAATTAAAGCATCTGACTAGGACTCACTGCACGAGCGCAGTGCACTCTGCATTGAATGGCAATTTACAAGCCTCGTTCCATAGTGATGCAGAAGGAAACACACTTTGCTCTGTAAGTCACAAAAGATGGTGTCATAAATGTAAAGGGAAGGGTAAACCCCTTTAAAATCCCTCCTGGCCAGAGGAAAAATCCTCTCATCTGTAAAGGGTTAAGAAGCTAAAGGTAACCTCGCTGGCACTTAACCAAAATGACCAATGAGCAGACAAGATACTTTCAAAAGCTGGGAGGAGGGAGAGAAAGAAAGGGTCTGTGTCTGTCTGTATGCTGGTTTTGCTAGGGACAGAACAGGAATGGAGTCTTAGAAATTTTAGTAAGTAATCTAGCTAGGTATGTGTTAGATTATGATTTCTTGAAATGGCTGAGAAAACAACTGTGCTGAATAGAATGACTATTCCTATCTGTGTGTCTTTTTTGTAACTTAAGGTTTTGCCTAGAGGGATTCTCTGTGTTTTGAATCTAATTACCCTGTAAGGTATCTACCATCCTGATTTTACAGAGGTGATTCCTTTACTTCTATTAAAAGTCTTCTTGTAAGAAAACTGAATGCTTTTTCATTGTTCTAAGATCCAAGGGTTTGGATCTGTGGTCACCCATGCAAATTGGTGAGGATTTGTATCAAACCTTCCCCAGGAAGTGGGGTGCAAGGGTTGGGAGGATTTTGGGGGGAAGGACGTGTCCAAACTACGTTTCCCAGTAAACCCAGTTAAAGTTTGGTGGTGGCAGTGGTAATTCCAAGGGCAAAGGGTAAAATTAATTTGTACCTTGGGGAAGTTTTAACCTAAGCTGGTAAAAGTAAGCTTAGGAGGTTTTCATACAGGTCCCCACATCTGGAATGCGTTACCTAGGGAGGTGGTAGAATCTCCTTCCTTAGAAGTTTTTAAGGTCAGGCTTGACAAAGCCCTGGCTGGGATGATTTAATTGGGGATTGGTCCTGCTTTGAGCAGGGGGTTGGACTAGATGACCTCCTGAGGTCCCTTCCAACCCTGATATTCTATGATCTGTACCCTAGAGTTCAGAGTGGGGAAGGAACCTTGACAGATGGTGAATTCTCTACATACTGGGTTGGTTTGTGCCCATGTCCCTTTAGTGTTTATTTTTCCCATGTAGGAGGAGGGTGGTTCAGGTCAGCCCTTTGGAGATACATTTAACAATGCTTAATATGCTAACAGATGAAAGAGAAGGTCACCCATTAATCCCGATAATACCACCACTACCAGGGTCACTCACTGGAAAATCAAACACTGATTAGAGCTTGTTCTGCCTACTGGTGTTAGTTACTTTCCCTTGTCAGAGCAAAGAAAATGATGACACGTCCAATGCGCTCGCAGAGCCGGGGGAACCAGGGTTGAGGTTCAGTCCTGGGGTCTGAGGAGAGTGAACAATGACCACTGGCCATTCAAGACTGTGGGCTCGCTAGAAATGCAGATCATACTTGGACATGAACAACCCCACGGTTATAGCAACAGAGGGGCAGAGGGGGGGTTGTATCTGCAGTTGCCGGCTCAGCACAAGGAAAGTCACAACAGTGCAGCAGGCAGCTCAACGCTGATGTACCTTTCAGGCCTGTCTAGCTAGGTCCTTCTATGGCCGCAATCATCTTTCAGGGTTTTTCTACCCTACAGGTTAGATCGGTATAACTTAGATCACTCCAGGATGTGAATAAGCTACCCCCTGAGCAACATAAGTTACACTGACCTAAGCGCCGGTGCAGATAACTACCGCCTCTTGTGGAGGTGGTTTTATTATGCTGACGGGAGAACTCTCTCCCATCGGTGCAGCTGCACCACTGTGGTGCTTCTCATGTAGACTAGCATTCAGTCTCACCCACAGGGGGAAGCAGGTAACACTGTCCCTCTTACAGATGGGGACCAAAAAGGAAAAAGGGAAGAAGGAAGATCCTGGGAACTACAGGCCAGTCAGCCTCACCTCAGTCCCTGGAAAAATCATGGAGCAGGTCCTCAAGGAATCAATTCTGAAGCACTTAGAGGAGAGGAAAGTGATGAGGAACAGTCAGCATGGATTCACCAAGGGCAAGTCATGCCTGACTAATCTAATTGCCTTCTGTGACGAGATAACTGGCTCTGTGGATGAGGGGAAAGCGGTGGACGTGTTGTTCCTTGACTTTAGCAAAGCTTTTGACACCGTCTCCCACAGTATTCTTGCCAGCAAGTTAAAGAAGTACGGGCTGGATGAATGGACTAGAAGGTGGATAGAAAGCTGGCTAGATTGTCGGGCTCAACGGGGAGTGATCAATGGCTCCATGTCTAGTTGGCAGCCGGTATCAAGTGGAGTGCCCCAAGGGTCGGTCCTCGGGCCGGTTTTGTTCAATATCTTCATTAATGATCTAGAGGATGGTGTGGATTGCACCCTCAGCAAGTTTGCAGATGACACTAAACTGGGAGGAGAGGTAGATACACTGGAGGGTAGGGATAGGATACAGGGGGACCTAGGCAAATTAGAGGATTGGGCCAAAAGAAATCTGATGAGGTTCAACAAGGACAAGTGCAGAGTCCTGCACTTAGGACAGAAGAATCCCATGCACCGCTCCAGACTAGGGACCGAATGGCTTGGCAGCAGTTCTGCAGAAAAGGACCTAGGGGTTACGGTGGACGAGAAGCTGGATATGAGTCAACAGTGTGCCCTTGTTGCCAAGAAGGCCAATGGCATTTTGGGATGTATAAGTAGGGGTATTGCTAGCAGATCGAGGGACGTGATCGTCCCCTCTATTTGACATTGGTGAGGCCTCATCTGGAGTACTTGTGTCCAGTTTTGGGCCCCACACTACAAGAAGGATGTGGATAAATTGGAGAGAGTCCAGCGAAGGGCAACAAAAATGGTTAGGGGTCTGCAACACATGACTTATGAGGAGAGGCTGAGGGAACTGGGATTGTTTAGTCTGCAGAAGAGAAGAATAAGGGGGGATTTGATAGCTGCTTTCAACTACCTGAAAGGTGGTTCCAGAGAGGATGGTTCCAGACTATTCTCAGTGGTAGAAGAGGACAGGACAAGGAGTAATGGTCTCAAGTTGCAGTGGGGGAGGTTTAGGTTGGATATTAGGAAAAACTTTTTCACTAGGAGGGTGGTGAAACACTGGAATGCGTTACTTCGGGAGGTGGTAGAATCTCCTTCCTTAGAAGTTTTTAAGGTCAGGCTTGACAAAGCCCTGGCTGGGATGATTTAATTGGGGATTGGTCCTGCTTTGAGCAGGGGGTTGGACTAGATGACCTCCTGAGGTCCCTTCCAACCCTGATATTCTATGATTCTATGATTCTATGATTCATTGAGTCTGTGGCAGAACCAGGATCAAACTCTGGAGTGGGGCTGGGCAGAAAACTGATTCCCACCCAGCTCAGGAGAAGTTTCCACATTCATATTTTCTCTCCGATCTCAAATTGGGATGAAAAGTCAAAATCTTAAACATTTTTGTGAACCAAAAATCAGAAATAATTTTTGGTTCAGGTCAAAGATTTTGTTTTAGTAAATTCAGAACATTGTGTTTCAATTTACCTTATTTTCATTTCTCTTTTTTAGTGCAAATGTACCAACACTTTAAAACAAAAAGTTAGTTTGACTCAAAATGCTGAAACTTACTGGATCTACAGTTCTGAAATTGTTTTAACCAAAAATGTTTCAAGTTGAGTGTGACATTGCACTCTTTATGCTTTATAAAAATATGTTTATAAGTGTGAATATGATGTAACTGGAATATACTTTATGCAAAGGTCTCTTGTAAGGCATCATTACAAAGCTTATCATCTACTGAGTGTGTTCATCCCATTTGTTTCCATGTATTATTTCTATGTCTGGAGTTAGGAGAATAAGAGAGAAACTGATATATTACTGGTTTCAGAGTAACAGCCGTGTTAGTCTGTATTCGCAAAAAGAAAAGGAGTACTTGTGGCACCTTAGAGACTAACCAATTTATACTTGGAGAGTGGTCAGTTTGGATGAGCTATTACCAGCAGGAGAGTGAGTTTGTGTGCGTATGGGGGTGGGTTTTTGGAGGGGGGTGAGGGAGTGAGAGAACCTGGATTTGTGCAGGAAATGGCCTAACTTGATTATCATGCACATTGTGTAAAGAGTTGTCACTTTGGATGGGCTATCACCAGCAGGAGAGTGAATTTGTGTGGGGGGGTGGAGGGTGAGAAAACCTGGATTTGTGCTGGAAATGGCCTAACCTGATGATTACTTTAGATAAGCTATTACCAGCAGGACAGTGGGGTGGGAGGAGGTATTGTTTCATATTCTCTGTGTATATATAAAGTCTGCTGCAGTTTCCACGGTATGCATCTGATGAAGTGAGCTGTAGCTCACGAAAGCTCATGCTCAAATAAATTGGTTAGTCTCTAAGGTGCCACAAGTCCTCCTTTTCTTTTTGCGAATACAGACTAACACGGCTGTTACTCTGTACCAGGAGAAAGGATTGGGCTCAGACTAGGAAGGAGTCTAGTTTGTGAAAGAAGCTTATTGGAACATCTCTGAGGATGAGATTTACCTGTATTCATTTTCTTAACGTATTAGGCTTAGACTTGTGGGTTTTGTTTTATTTTGCTTGGTAACTTACTTTGTTCTGTCTGTTATTACTTGAAACCACTTAAATCCTACTTTTTATACTTAATAAAATCACTTTTGTTTATTAATTAACCCAGAGTAAGTGATTAATACCTGGGGGAGCAAACAGCTGTGCATCTCTCTCTATCAGTGTCATAGAGGACAGACAATGTATGAGTTTACCCTGTATAAGTTTTATACAGAGTAAAACAGATTTATTTGGGGTTTGGATCCCATTGCGACCTGGGTGTCTGGGTGCTGGAGACAGGAGCACTTGCTGAGCTGTTTTCAGTTGAGCCTGCAGCTTTGCAGGCTTGGTTCAGACCCTGGGTCTATGTTGCAGCAGGCTACTAAGTCTGGCTCAACAAGGCAGGGTTCTGGAGTCCCAAGCTGGCAGGGAAGATGGGCTCAGAGGTAGTTTCAGCACATCAGGTGACAGTCCCAAGGGAGTCTCTGTGACTGAACCCGTCACAGTGAGTATTCCATCAAACCCGACACTGTTTCACAAAAAGTTACTGTTTTGATCAATCAACATTTTCCAACAACAACAAAAGTTGAATTGGAAAATTTCTGACCAGCTTTACCCAGGAGCCCTGAGTCCCAGTCCAGCACATTAATAAAAAAGCCCTGCATTTCCTCAGCATTCATTCCCATGGAAGCCCACTATTTGGAGGCCTTATGTGGGCTGCCGAGCCTTCGGCTGGTGGATTTGACATGCCCAATGCCTATTTATCACTTCCAGCCCATGCTGAAGGTTGAGTTGCACTGGGCAAATTTCACCCAAATGGCATAGGAAGCAGGTTGTGCCCTGAACTATTTTTAGCCCCTGTTCCCTCCTCTGCAGTAAACCCCTCCCCAAGGGAATGCAGCAGGTGGAGCAGACAGTTATTTACCTGGGGAGACAGATGTGGTTTTGTTTCTAAATTCAGTCCCTAATCACTGACAGCTGTTGGATCATGTGAACAGTTCAGCTTGTATAAACCCACCCGCTCCTTGTGTCCAACTCAGCCTGGCACCATGGAGATCTTCTTGTTCGCTCTTCTGCTGAGTGCCACAGGTAACTGCTCTCCCCACTGGCCTCTCCTTTCTCCCTGTTCTAACCCCCCCAGGCTAATTTCCATCATCCCGTTTGCCTTTCAGCTGCCTCACAGCTGGAGGATGATGATAAGATAATAAATGGATATGAATGCTCGCCCCACTCCCAGCCCTGGCAGGTCTATATCACGTATGGCTCAAACTACCGCTGGTGCGGGGGGTCTCTCATCAATGAGTGGTGGATCATCTCGGCAGCTCATTGCTACAAAACGTGAGTCGAGCAGTTCAGGAGAATTCATCCCTGTCCTAGCACAAGGCACAGGCCCCTGTAGGGATGAAGCGAATCTCGGTGGGACCCAGGCCTTGTGGGTGTTACATGGGGGCCTAGGTTGTATTTCCCAAGCAACTGAACCATGGGAAACACTGTAATGCAGTTGCAAAAAAGGCTAATATAATTCTAGGGTGTATTAGCAGGAGAGTTGCATATCAGACAAAGGAGGTCATGGGCCACTTGACTTGGACCTGGGGAGGCCTCAGCTAATGTAATAGGTCCAAAGCTGGGTGCCACACTTTAGGAAAGATGTGGACAAGCTGGAGAGAGTCCAGAGGACAGCAACAAAAATGATCAAAGATTTAGAAAACCTGACTTCTGAGGACAGGGTAAAACAACTGGGCATGTTTAGGTTTGAGAAAAGAAGTCTAAGGGAGGAGCCTGATAACAGTCTTCAAATATGAAAAGGGGTGTTATAAAGAAGCCAGTGATGAGTTGTTTTCCCTGTCCACTGAAGGTAGGACAAGAAGCAATGGGTGTAATCAGCAGCAAGGCAGACTTATCTTAGATATTATGAAAACCTTCTAACTCTCGGAGTAGTTAGGCATTGAAACAGGCTCCAAGGGATGGTGTGGAGTCCCCATCACTGGAAGGTTTCAGAACAGGAGGAACAAACATGTGTCAGGGCTGGTCTAGGGTTACTTGGTCTTGCCTTGGTGCGGGGGGCTAGGTGTGATGACTTCTCGAGGTCTCTCCCAGCCCTGCATTTCTATACTCTGTGGCTGTTCCCTGCAGGCCCAGGACCCTGGTGGCTCATCTCGGGGAGCATGACACCAGTGCAGACGAGGGCACTGAGCAGCATATCCAGGTGGCCAAAGCCTTCCCATTCCCCAAGTACAACCGATACACCAAGAATAATGACATCATGCTGGTGAAGCTAGCCCAACCGGCCCGGTTCAGTGCCTACGTGCAGCCCATCCCCATCTCCAGCAGCTGCCCTGTGCCAGGGACGCAGTGCCTAGTCTCTGGCTGGGGGAATCTCCTCACGTCTGGGGGTAAGATACAGTGGAGACAACTTCAGCTCAGGGAGCATCTGCAAAGGGGAGGGGGCCATCAGCAATAATCCTGACTTACACCGTCTCCAATGGGGTTACTCCTGATTTACACCGGCATGGGTGATGGGGGAATCAGGCCCCATCTGAAGGGTGCTTCTCTGCCTTTGAATAGTCTGTGCCATTAGATCCCCATTTATCCCCATTCTCTCTCCTCCCCAGTTCAGTACCCGGATGCCCTACAGTGTCTGAATGTGCCCATCCTCTCTGACTCTGCCTGTCGTGCCGCCTACCCCGGTCGCATCACCACAAGCATGTTCTGTGCTGGCTACCTAGAGGGGGGCAAAGACTCTTGCCAGGTATGGAGGGAGCGGCTGGTTAGGTTTGGGGTGTGTGAGGAGGTTGCCTTTCATTCAGCTACCCTGGGGTTCAAAGCGAATGCTGTTTCCTCAGTACATGGCAAGAAATCACTATGCTTGGGATTTGCACGTACAAGGATGATGACCTCTAGGCATGTGTCCTGGGGAAGTCAGGATTGGGTGATCATGATGTCATTGGCGTCATTATGGGGTGCACTTGCACGTTGCCGGGATATTTCCTCTCAGTGCAGCCAGGTGTCTGTGTGTGTGGGCGCACGTGAGTCATAGGGTGTTCATGTGTGCAGAGGAATATGCAGTATGTGCGTTTGTGCAGATAGGTGTGTAAGTCAAGGAGTTTGTACACATTACTGTTTACAGAAGGCGGTGTGTGTTGGTGTGTCTGGTGCTAGGATACATATATGTATTAGTAGTGCCTGCAGAAGGGGCTGTTAGTGCACGCACAGGAATGTGTATGTGCATGAATATGCATAGGAGGTTATGTCCGTTCCAAAGAGGACACCTTACCCCAGCTTGCAGCTCTGCAGAGAGAGGTCACTATCACTTGCTAGACAATAATCCACACCAATAGCAATATCTGACCTACAGTTTCTAGGCAAAGCCCTGAAATTCTGCTCCAGCCCAGGACCTAGGCACCAAAGAACTCCGACTAACTAACCCCCTAATGTACACAGCCCCTGGGCTGTGCACTGGCCCCTGTGCCTCAGGCAAGTTGATTCAGTCTCCTAAGCTGCTTTGACTCTGTAGGTTCCTGTGATGTGGTCTGGCATTTCCCACCCTAGCACTTCGCTGGTGCTGGGATGTCCCAGCGAGGGCACGTATGAGGGAGAAGGATGGGGGGCCTGGGATGGGCAGGTCTTTCCACTGTTATTGACATCACCTGGACCTGGGCTGACAGCCACATCCAGCCCTAGGCGGTGACTCCTACTCGCTTGGGCACAGTTCTCTTGCTAGATTCTAATGCCATGAAGAGACCTGCACAACTCTTTGTTCCCTGCAGGGAGACTCCGGTGGGCCAGTGGTCTGTAATGGAAAGCTGACGGGGGTGGTGTCCTGGGGCGACGGGTGTGCCCAGAAGAACTACCCTGGTGTCTATACCACAGTGTGTAACTACGTGTCCTGGATTGAGGAGGTCATTGCCAACAACTGACATGTTCAGACCTCCCCTGTCCCGCTTTGCCTGCTGCCTGGATAAAAGTGATTGAAACCTTCTCAGTAAAATAGGGGGCCTGCCGTGATACCAAGAAACCCAGTAAGGAAGACACAAGATGCTTAGGAGAGACGCATCAAATGCGGGTCTGAAATCCCAACTCATCAATAAAACTCAGTTCCTACATCCTGCTGAATACTTGGCATTTTTAGCCCAGATCAGCGCTTGAATCCCATACTGATATAGTTATAATTAGATGAATATTATGACAGCAAGCTCAGGAGGCCGCTGCTGGGCTTGGTGCTGCACAGACACACAGCGAGTGACACACCCAGCCCAAAAGAGCTTCCAGATGAAACTGACAAAGCCAGGTCCCCATTCTATAGCTGGGGAATTGAGCTGCAGAGAGATTCAGTGACTTGCCCAAGGGCACCCAGGAAGTCTGAGCTACGAATTGGCTGCAGATAGCTGTAGTGCCAGCAGATGCCCCTGCTGCATTGTATGGGGTGAGGGGCTGGGACTCATGGGGAACAGCCTAGGAGGCTGGCAATCTATAGCATGTCCCTAGTGTGGAAGTCACTGAGAATCTCATCCACTTCAGTAAGATTTTTGCCTGGGTTTTGACAGGACTCCTGGGTTCTGTCCCGTTTCCTCGAGGAGTCACCAGCTCTTCTTTGCAGGGCAAGTGTTGTAAAAGCATTTGACAAATATCAGTCACCACAGATGGCAACCGGGTGTGATGGGTTGGATCACAGAAACCCCCTTGGAGGCTGCCAATTGACGTGCCGAGACTACTTCTGCTCCTGCTTTCCTGCCCTGTCAGCTTAGGACTTCAGTGTGCTGCCTGGTTTGAGCCAGACCCGCTAGCCTGCTGCAAACCCGACCCAGGTCTGAACCACGTCTCCTAACAGCTGCAGCCTTAACTGAAAGCAGCTCACAGAAGTGTGCCTGTCTTTAACACTCAGATGCCCAACTCCCAATGGGGTCCAAACCCTAAATAAATCCATTTTACCCTGTATAAATCTTATACACCCTCTATAAAACTGACAGAGAGAGATGCACAGCTGTATGCCCCCTTAATTAACTCTGGGTTAATTAATAAGTAAAAAGTGATTTTATTAACTACAGAAAGTAGGATTTAAGTGGTTCCAAGTAGTAACAGACAGAACAAAGTGAATTACCAAGCAAAATAAAATAAAACACACAAGTCGAAGTCTAGTACAGTAATAAAACTGAATACAGATAAAATCTCACCCGTAGAGATGTGTCAATAAGTTTCTTTCACAGACTGGACACCTTCCTAGTCTGGGCACAATCCTTTCCCCTGGTACAGCCCTTGTTCCAGCCCAGGTGGGAGCTAGGGGATTCCTCATGATGGTTCCCCTTTGGTCTGTTCCACCCACTTATATATCTTTTGCACAAGGCGGAAATCCTTTGTCCCTCTGGGTTCCCATGCCTCCTTCTCAATGGAAAAGCACCAGGTTAACGATGGATTCCAATTCAGGTGTCATGGTCACATGTCACTGTAAGACCCCAAGCCTTCATCCCTCCCAGTCTGACTCACAGGAAGGACTGCCTGCAAACAGAGCCATCCACAGTCAATTGTCCTGGCTGCTGGGAGCCATCAAGATTCCAAACCACCATGAATGGCCCACATTTTGCGTAATTACAATAGGCCCTCAGAGTTATATTTCATATTTCTAGTTTCAGATACAAGAGTGATCCATTTATACAAATACGATGACCACACTCAGTAGATTATAAGCTTTGTAATGATATCTTGCAAGAGACCTTTTGCATGAAGCATATTTTAGTTACATTATAGTCACATTCATCAGCATATTTTCATAAAATCATATAGAGTGCAACGTCACACTGGGGACAGGTGCATTCAAGAGGGGAGGTATGTGGAGGAGTGGAGACCCCCGGTGGAGGTGTGAAGTCCCATGCCACAGAACCGCAGCAGCTGTGAAAGGTGGCCTTCCCCCAGCTACAGCTCCTGGCTGAGTGCTCCATGAGTATTCACATGCAGACTGTGAGCTCTCAGGGCAGGGACTACCTTGTTATCATACAGCAGGGGCTGGCACAGCAGGGCCTTGTCCCCAGGCTAGGTCTTCTTGGCCCTAGTGCAAAGCACCTGAAAATAAATGGCTCTGCAGCTATGCAAGGTGTCCTATGAACACATGGGCATCGCGGTTCCCAGTCTGAATTTGCCCCATGTCCACATGGAGTATGGCCCAACAAGTCTAGGGGAGCCAGAGTGGCTGCACAGGTGCATCTGAACCTGAGCACGTTAGTTATGCTGGGGGGCGATGCCCACAGCATCAGTCCATAGATCCTCCCCCCTATGGGAATTTCACCTTCTTCCTCTGCAACAAGACAGAAACCTCCCCCTCTCCCCGCTCACATCTCATCCACATCCTGCTCCAATCACACACCAGGCTCTCTGCCTCTTAGCCTGTCTCCACTGCAGCTTCCCCGCAATCCTCTGCCCCCCTCCATCCCCTGGGGGGGTCAAAGACAGTAGCTGGGCTGTGGAGCAGGCTGAGGGCCAGGAAGATTGGCTGGCATCAGAGAGGCTGGGCAGGTTGGGTTTATTCCATGGAGAAGCTCTCAGCAGATGGTTACCTTGGTGCAGTCCCCCCTCTGGCACCTCCTCGGTAACCCTGAGAAACCAGCCAGCTGCCACATGCCCTCATCCTGAGGGGTTACTTCCCTCTGGACTCTCATGCACTGACCTCAGAGTCAGACTCAGTGCTCACTACATTTGGGGGAGGGGACAGGTTCACAACCAGCCTGAGAATCCCAGCAGGGCTGGGTTCTTCCCACTGCTGGGTAAGAGGGAGACTGTTACCAGATTTGCCTGTTACTTTGGGGTATGCTTATTTACTAGGGTTACTCTTCTGGGGTGGGGGGTGTTCTGTAATTCTATTAATGTACTGCTTGTGTCACCTGTGTTTGCGTATGGAGCTCTACTCCCTTCTACAAGTCCCCCCCAAAGGAGCTATTCTGCAGGACCTAGGGCTGGGTTCCTACACACACACGGACACCCCAAGTCTGAGTGCAATAGGTCAATCAGCACTTTCAAGCTGACCCCTTATATGTCCCTGGACTCAATGGGCTGGGTTGAGCAGCACTTCCAAGCTGCCACCCTCATATGTCACAGGTTCAGTACGTCCCTATCCCAACTTTCACGTTACAATAGTACTGGTAGTAACCCACTTGATGAGCAAACCCCACAGTATTTTTGGGCTCTACAGGGATCTTTAGCTTAGATAAGAGAAGCATTGCAGCAGAGTAAATGGGGAAGCTAAAAAACACAAAAGAGTAAAGTTCAGAGAGAGAGAGAGAGAGAGAGACGCAACCAGCTTAACAATAAAAGTTATTTACTGAATAATAGTGATAACTAAAGAAGGAGAGCCTAAACAAACAGAACAGTTACATTATTAAAGGTTACAAAAGTCATATATAGAAAACTATACCTGATCAAACAAGTCAGGGTTAGAAAGTTATACCTGAGGTAGAAAAGAAAACACCGCTGTGGTGCTTCTCATGTAGACTAGCATTCAGTCTCACCCACAGGGGGAAGCAGGTAACACTGTCCCTCTTACAGATGGGGACCAAAAAGGAAAAAGGGAAGAAGGAGGATCCTGGGAACTACAGGCCAGTCAGCCTCACCTCAGTCCCTGGAAAAATGACGGAGCAGGTCCTCAAGGAATCAATTCTGAAGCACTTAGAGGAGAGGAAAGTGATGAGGAACAGTCAGCATGGATTCACCAAGGGCAAGTCATGCCTGACTAATCTAATTGCCTTCTGTGACGAGATAACTGGCTCTGTGGATGAGGGGAAAGTGGTGGACGTGTTGTTCCTTGACTTTAGCAAAGCTTTTGACACCGTCTCCCACAGTATTCTTGCCAGCAAGATAAAGAAGTACGGGCTGGATGAATGGACTAGAAGGTGGATAGAAAGCTGGCTAGATTGTCGGGCTCAACGAGGAGTGATCAATGGCTCCATGTCTAGTTGGCAGCCGGTATCAAGTGGAGTGCCCCAAGGGTCGGTCCTCGGGCCGGTTTTGTTCAATATCTTCATTAATGATCTGGAGGATGGTGTGGATTGCACCCTCAGCAAGTTTGCAGAAGACACTAAACTGGGAGGAGAGGTAGATACACTGGAGGGTAGGGATAGGATACAGAGGACCCTAGACAAATTAGAGGATTGGGCCAAAAGAAATCTGATGAGGTTCAACAAGGACAAGTGCAGAGTCCTGCACTTAGGACAGAAGAATCCCATGCACCGCTCCAGACTAGGGACCGAATGGCTCGGCAGCAGTTCTGCAGAAAAGGACCTAGGGGTTACAGTGGACAAGAAGCTGGATATGAGTCAACAGTGTGCCCTTGTTGCCAAGAAGGCCAATGGCATTTTGGGATGTATAAGTAGGGGTATTGCTAGCAGATCGAGGGACGTGATCGTTCCCCTCTATTTGACATTGGTGAGGCCTCATCTGGAGTACTGTGTCCAGTTTTGGGCCCCACACTACAAGAAGGATGTGGATAAATTGGAGAGAGTCCAGCGAAGGGCAACAAAAATGGTTAGGGGTCTGCAACACATGACTTATGAGGAGAGGCTGAGGGAACTGGGACTGTTTAGTCTGCAGAAGAGAAGAATAAGGGGGGATTTGATAGCTGCTTTCAACTACCTGAAAGGTGGTTCCAGAGAGGATGGTTCCAGACTATTCTCAGTGGTAGAAGAGGACAGGACAAGGAGTAATGGTCTCAAGTTGCAGTGGGGGAGGTTTAGGTTGGATATTAGGAAAAACTTTTTCACTAGGAGGGTGGTGAAACACTGGAATGCGTTACCTCGGGAGGTGGTAGAATCTCCTTCCTTAGAAGTTTTTAAGGTCAGGCTTGACAAAGCCCTGGCTGGGATGATTTAATTGGGGATTGGTCCTGCTTTGAGCAGGGGGTTGGACTAGATGACCTCCTGAGGTCCCTTCCAACCCTGATATTCTATGATTCTATGATTCTATGATTCATTGAGTCTGTGGCAGAACCAGGATCAAACTCTGGAGTGGGGCTGGGCAGAAAACTGATTCCCACCCAGCTCAGGAGAAGTTTCCACATTCATATTTTCTCTCTGATCTCAAACTGGGATGAACAGTCAAAATCTTAAACATTTTTGTGAACCAAAAATCAGAAATAATTTTTGGTTCAGGTCAAAGATTTTGTTTTAGTAAATTCAGAACATTGTGTTTCAATTTACCTTATTTTCATTTCTCTTTTTTAGTGCAAATGTACCAACACTTTAAAACAAAAAGTTAGTTTGACTCAAAAAGCTGAAACTTACTGGATCTACAGTTCTGAAATTGTTTTAACCAAAAATGTTTCAAGTTGAGTGTGACATTGCACTCCTTATGCTTTATAAAAATATGTTTATAAGTGTGAATATGATGTAACTGGAACATACTTTATGCAAAGGTCTCTTGTAAGGTATCATTACAAAGCTTATCATCTACTGAGTTTCAGAGTAACAGCCGTGTTAGTCTGTATTCGCAAAAAGAAAAGGAGTACTTGTGGCACCTTAGAGACTAACCAATTTATCTGAGCATGAGCTTTCGTGAGCTACAGCTCACTTCATCGGATGCATACCGTGGAAACTGCAGCAGACTTTATATACACACAGAGATCATAAAACAATACCTCCTCCCACCCCACTGTCCTGCTGAGTGTGTTCATCCTATTTGTTTGCATGTATTATTTCTATGTCTGGAGTTAGGAGAATAAGAGAGAAACTGATATATTACTGATGTAAACATGTTAAGTGGGAGCCGTAAAGGGTGCTTCAGAATCAATGACCTGTAAATGGCTCTGTTTACTTACAAACCTTCAGGAGTACATGCCTATCAGCCCGGGGAACCAAGGAGACTAGGGATCTCACAGGTCATGTAAGCATGTTACCTGGTACTGGAATCCATCTGAAACCTGGTGCTTTTCCATTTAGAAGGAGGGGTGGGGACCCAGAGAGACAAAAGATTCCCGCCTTGTGCCAAAGCTATAAAAGGGGGTGGAACAGAACAAAGGGGTCTGCCAGTCATGAGAAATCCCCTAGTTACCCCCTGAGCTGGAACTAACAAGGACTGTACCAGGAGAAAGGATTGGGCTCAGACTAGGAAGGAGTCTAGTTTGTGAAAGAAGCTTATTGGAACATCTCTGAGGATGAGATTTACCTGTATTCATTTTCTTAACGTATTAGGCTTAGACTTGTGGGTTTTGTTTTATTTTGCTTGGTAACTTACTTTGTTCTGTCTGTTATTACTTGAAACCACTTAAATCCTACTTTTTATACTTAATAAAATCACTTTTGTTTATTAATTAACCCAGAATAAGTAATTAATACCTGGGGGAGCAAACAGCTGTGCATCTCTCTCTATCAGTGTCATAGAGGGCAGACAATGTATGCGTTTACCCTGTATAAGTTTTATATAGAGTAAAACAGATTTATTTGGGGTTTGGATCCCATTGCGACCTGGGTGTCTGGGTGCTGGAGACAGGAGCACTTGCTGAGCTGTTTTCAGTTGAGCCTGCAGCTTTGCAGGCTTGGTTCAGACCCTGGGTCTATGTTGCAGCAGGCTACTAAGTCTGGCTCAACAAGGCAGGGTTCTGGAGTCCCAAGCTGGCAGGGAAGATGGGCTCAGAGGTAGTTTCAGCACATCAGGTGACAGTCCCAAGGGAGTCTCTGTGACTGAACCCGTCACAGTGAGTATTCCATCAAACCCGACATTGTTTCACAAACAGTTACTGTTTTGATCAATCAACATTTTCCAACAACAACAGAAGTTGAATTGGAAAATTTCTGACCAGCTTTACCCAGGAGCCCTGAGTCCCAGTCCAGCACATTAATAAAAAAGCCCTGCATTTCCTCAGCATTCATTCCCATGGAAGCCCACTATTTGGAGGCCTTATGTGGGCTGCCGAGCCTTGGGCTGGTGGATTTGACATAGAATCATAGAATCATAGAATATCAGGGTTGGAAGGGACCCCAGAAGCTCATCTAGTCCAACCCCCTGCTCGAAGCAGGACCAATTCCCAGTTAAATCATCCCAGCCAGGGCTTTGTCAAGCCTGACGTTAAAAACCTCTAAGGAAGGAGATTCTACCACCTCCCTAGGTAACGCATTCCAGTGTTTCACCACCCTCATAGTGAAAAAGTTTTTCCTAATATCCAATCTAAACCTCCCCCACTGCAACTTGAGACCATTACTCCTCGTTCTGTCATCTGCTACCATTGAGAACAGTCTAGAGCCATCCTCTTTGGAACCCCCTTTCAGGTAGTTGAAAGCAGCTATCAAATCCCCCCTCATTCTTCTCTTCTGCAGACTAAACATCCCAGCTCCCTCAGCCTCTCCTCATAAGTCATGTGTTCTAGACCCCTAATCATTTTTGTTGCCCTTCGCTGGACTCTCTCCAATTTATCCACATCCTTCTTGTAGTGTGGGGCCCAAAACTGGACACAGTACTCCAGATGAGGCCTCACCAATGTCGAATAGAGGGGAACGATCACGTCCCTCGATCTGCTCGCTATACCCCTACTTATACATCCCAAAATACCATTGGTCTTCTTGGCAACAAGGGCACACTGCTGACTCATATCCAGCTTCTCATCCACTGTCACCCCTAGGTCCTTTTTCGCAGAACTGCTGCCTAGCCATTCGGCCCCTAGTCTGTAGCGGTGCATTGGATTCTTCCATCCTAAGTGCAGGACCCTGCACTTATCCTTATTGAACCTCATCAGATTTCTTTTGGCCCAATCCTCCAATTTGTCTAGGTCCTTCTGTATCCTATCCCTCCCCTCCAGCGTATCTACCACTCCTGCTAGTTTAGTATCATCCGCAAATTTGCTGAGAGTGCAATCTACACCATCCTCCAGATCATTTATGAAGATATTGAACAAAACCGGCCCCAGGACCGACCCCTGGGGCACTCCACTTGACACCGGCTGCCAACTAGACATGGAGCCATTGATCACTACCCGTTGAGCCCGACAATCTAGCCAGCTTTCTACCCACCTTATAGTGCATTCATCCAGCCCATACTTCCTTAACTTGCTGACAAGAATACTGTGGGAGACCGTGTCAAAAGTTTGCTAAAGTCAAGAAACAATACTTCCACTGCTTTCCCTTCATCCACAGAACCAGTAATCTCATCATAAAAGGCGATTAGATTAGTCAGGCATGACCTTCCCTTGGTGAATCCATGCTGGCTGTTCCTGATCACTTTCCTCTCATGCAAGTGCTTCAGGATTGATTCTTTGAGGACCTGCTCCATGATTTTTCCAGGGACTGAGGTGAGGCTGACTGGCCTGTAGTTCCCAGGATCCTCCTTCTTCCCTTTTTTAAAGATTGGCACTACATTAGCCTTTGTCCAGTCATCCGGGACTTCCCCCGTTCGCCACGAGTTTTCAAAGATAATGGCCAATGGCTCTGCAATCACAGCCGCCAATTCCTTCAGCACTCTCGGATGCAACTCATCCGGCCCCATGGACTTGTGCACGTCCAGCTTTTCTAAATAGTCCCTAACCACCTCTATCTCCACAGAAGGCTGGCCATCTCTTCCCCATTTTGTGATGCCCAGCGCAGCAGTCTGGGAGCTGACCTTGTTAGTGAAGACAGAGGCAAAAAAAGCATTGAGTACATTAGCTTTTTCCACATCCTCTGTCACATGCCCAATGCCTATTTATCACTTCCAGCCCATGCTGAAGGTTGAGTTGCACTGGGCAAATTTCACCCAAATGGCATAGGAAGCAGGTTGTGCCCTGAACTATTTTTAGCCCCTGTTCCCTCCTCTGCAGTAAACCCCTCCCCAAGGGAATGCAGCAGGTGGAGCAGACAGTTATTTACCTGGGGAGACAGATGTGGTTTTGTTTCTAAATTCAGTCCCTAATCACTGACAGCTGTTGGATCATGTGAACAGTTCAGCTTGTATAAACCCACCCGCTCCTTGTGTCCAACTCAGCCTGGCACCATGGAGATCTTCTTGTTCGCTCTTCTGCTGAGTGCCACAGGTAACTGCTCTCCCCACTGGCCTCTCCTTTCTCCCTGTTCTAACCCCCCCAGGCTAATTTCCATCATCCCGTTTGCCTTTCAGCTGCCTCACAGCTGGAGGATGATGATAAGATAATAAATGGATATGAATGCTCGCCCCACTCCCAGCCCTGGCAGGTCTATTTCACGTATGGCTCAAACTACCGCTGGTGCGGGGGGTCTCTCATCAATGAGTGGTGGATCATCTCGGCAGCTCATTGCTACAAAACGTGAGTCGAGCAGTTCAGGAGAATTCATCCCTGTCCTAGCACAAGGCACAGGCCCCTGTAGGGATGAAGCGAATCTCGGTGGGACCCAGGCCTTGTGGGTGTTACATGGGGGCCTAGGTTGTATTTCCCAAGCAACTGAACCATGGGAAACACTGTAATGCAGTTGCAAAAAAGGCTAATATAATTCTAGGGTGTATTAGCAGGAGAGTTGCATATCAGACAAAGGAGGTCATGGGCCACTTGACTTGGACCTGGGGAGGCCTCAGCTAATGTAATAGGTCCAACGCTGGGTGCCACACTTTAGGAAAGATGTGGACAAGCTGGAGAGAGTCCAGAGGACAGCAACAAAAATGATCAAAGATTTAGAAAACCTGACTTCTGAGGACAGGGTAAAACAACTGGGCATGTTTAGGTTTGAGAAAAGAAGTCTAAGGGAGGAGCCTGATAACAGTCTTCAAATATGAAAAGGGGTGTTATAAAGAAGCCAGTGATGAGTTGTTTTCCCTGTCCACTGAAGGTAGGACAAGAAGCAATGGGTGTAATCAGCAGCAAGGCAGACTTATCTTAGATATTATGAAAACCTTCTAACTCTCGGAGTAGTTAGGCATTGAAACAGGCTCCAAGGGATGGTGTGGAGTCATCATCACTGGAAGGTTTAAGAACAGGAGGAACAGACATGTGTCAGGGCTGGTCTAGGGTTACTTGGTCTTGTCTTGGTGCAGGGGGGCTAGGTGTGATGACTTCTCGAGGTCTCTCCCAGCCCTGCATTTCTATACTCTGTGGCTGTTCCCTGCAGGCCCAGGACCCTGGTGGCTCATCTCGGGGAGCATGACACCAGTGCAGACGAGGGCACTGAGCAACATATCCAGGTGGCCAAAGCCTTCCCATTCCCCAAGTACAACCAATACACCACGAATAATGACATCATGCTGGTGAAGCTAGCCCAACCGGCCCGGTTCAGTGCCTACGTGCAGCCCATCCCCATCTCCAGCAGCTGCCCTGTGCCAGGGACGCAGTGCCTAGTCTCTGGCTGGGGGAATCTCCTCACGTCTGGGGGTAAGATACAGTGGAGACAACTTCAGCTCAGGGAGCATCTGCAAAGGGGAGGGGGCCATCAGCAATAATCCTGACTTACACCGTCTCCAATGGGGTTACTCCTGATTTACACCGGCATGGGTGATGGGGGAATCAGGCCCCATCTGAAGGGTGCTTCTCTGCCTTTGAATAGTCTGTGCCATTAGATCCCCATTTATCCCCATTCTCTCTCCTCCCCAGTTCAGTACCCGGATGCCCTACAGTGTCTGAATGTGCCCATCCTCTCTGACTCTGCCTGTCGTGCCGCCTACCCCGGTCGCATCACCAGAAACATGTTCTGTGCTGGCTACCTAGAGGGGGGCAAAGACTCTTGCCAGGTATGGAGGGAGCGGCTGGTTAGGTTTGGGGTGTGTGAGGAGGTTGCCTTTCATTCAGCTACCCTGGGGTTCAAAGCGAATGCTGTTTCCTCAGTACATGGCAAGAAATCACTATGCTTGGGATTTGCACGTACAAGGATGATGACCTCTAGGCATGTGTCCTGGGGAAGTCAGGATTGGGTGATCATGATGTCATTGGCGTCATTATGGGGTGCACTTGCACGTTGCCGGGATATTTCCTCTCAGTGCAGCCAGGTGTCTGTGTGTGTGGGCGCACGTGAGTCATAGGGTGTTCATGTGTGCAGAGGAATATGCAGTATGTGCGTTTGTGCAGATAGGTGTGTAAGTCAAGGGGTTTGTACACATTACTGTTTACAGAAGGCGGTGTGTGTTGGTGTGTCTGGTGCTAGGATACATATATGTATTAGTAGTGCCTGCAGAAGGGGCTGTTAGTGCACGCACAGGAATGTGTATGTGCATGAATATGCATAGGAGGTTATGTCTGTTCCAAAGAGGACACCTTACCCCAGCTTGCAGCTCTGCAGAGAGAGGTCACTATCACTTGCTAGACAATAATCCACACCAATAGCAATATCTGACCTACAGTTTCTAGGCAAAGCCCTGAAATTCTGCTCCAGCCCAGGACCTAGGCACCAAAGAACTCCGACTAACTAACCCCCTAATGTACACAGCCCCTGGGCTGTGCACTGGCCCCTGTGCCTCAGGCAAGTTGATTCAGTCTCCTAAGCTGCTTTGACTCTGTAGGTTCCTGTGATGTGGTCTGGCACTTCCCACCCTAGCACTTCGCTGGTGCTGAGATGTCCCAGCGAGGGCATGTGTGAGGGAGAAGGATGCGGGGCCTGGGATGGGCAGGTCTTTCCACTGTTATTGACATCACCTGGACCTGGGCTGACAGCCACATCCAGCCCTAGGCGGTGACTCCTACTCGCTTGGGCACAGTTCTCTTGCCAGATTCTAATGCCATGAAGAGACCTGCACAACTCTTTGTTCCCTGCAGGGAGACTCCGGTGGGCCAGTGGTCTGTAATGGAGAGCTGACGGGGGTGGTGTCCTGGGGCGACGGGTGTGCCCAGAAGAACTACCCTGGTGTCTATACCACAGTGTGTAACTACGTGTCCTGGATTGAGGAGGTCATTGCCAACAACTGACATGTTCAGACCTCCCCTGTCCCGCTTTGCCTGCTGCCTGGATAAAAGTGATTGAAACCTTCTCAGTAAAATAGGGGGCCTGCCGTGATGCCAAGAAACCCAGTAAGGAAGACACAAGAAGCTTAGGAGAGACGCATCAAATGCGGGTCTGAAATCCCAACTCATCAATAAAACTCAGTTCCTACATCCTGCTGAATACTTGTCATTTTTATCCCAGATCAGCGCTTGAATCCCATACTGATATAGTTATAATTAGATGAATATTATGACAGCAAGCTCAGGAGGCCGCTGCTGGGCTTGGTGCTGCACAGACACACAGCGAGTGACACACCCAGCCCAAAAGAGCTTCCAGATGAAACTGACAAAGCCAGGTCCCCATTCTATAGCTGGGGAATTGAGCTGCAGAGAGATTCAGTGACTTGCCCAAGGGCACCCAGGAAGTCTGAGCTACGAATTGGCTGCAGATAGCTGTAGTGCCAGCAGATGCCCCTGCTGCATTGTATGGGGTGAGGGGCTGGGACTCATGGGGAACAGCCTAGGAGGCTGGCAATCTATAGCATGTCCCTAGTGTGGAAGTCACTGAGAATCTCATCCACTTCAGTAAGATTTTTGCCTGGGTTTTGACAGGACTCCTGGGTTCTGTCCCGTTTCCTCGAGGAGTCACCAGCTCTTCCTTGCAGGGCAAGTGTTGTAAAAGCATTTGACAAATATCAGTCACCACAGATGGCAACCGGGTGTGATGGGTTGGATCACAGAAACCCCCTTGGAGGCTGCCAATTGACGTGCCGAGACTACTTCTGCTCCTGCTTTCCTGCTCTGTCAGCTTAGGACTTCAGTGCGCTGCCTGGTTTGAGCCAGACCCGCTAGCCTGCTGCAAACCCGACCCGGGTCTGAACCACGTCTCCTAACAGCTGCAGGCTTAACTGAAAGCAGCTCACAGAAGTGTGCCTGTCTTTAACACTCAGATGCCCAACTCCCAATGGGGTCCAAACCCTAAATAAATCCATTTTACCCTGTATAAAGCTTATACACTCTCTATAACACTGACAGAGAGAGATGCACAGCTGTATGCCCCCTTAATTAACTCTGGGTTAATTAATAAGTAAAAAGTGATTTTATTAACTACAGAAAGTAGGATTTAAGTGGTTCCAAGTAGTAACAGACAGAACAAAGTGAATTACCAAGCAAAATAAAATAAAACACACAAGTCGAAGTCTAGTACAGTAATAAAACTGAATACAGATAAAATCTCACCCGTAGAGATATGTCAATAAGTTTCTTTCACAGACTGGACACCTTCCTAGTCTGGGCACAATCCTTTCCCCTGGTACAGCCCTTGTTCCAGCCCAGGTGGGAGCTAGGGGATTCCTCATGATGGCTCCCCTTTGGTCTGTTCCACCCACTTATATATCTTTTGCACAAGGCGGAAATCCTTTGTCCCTCTGGGTTCCCATGCCTCCTTCTCAATGGAAAAGCACCAGGTTAACGATGGATTCCAATTCAGGTGTCATGGTCACATGTCACTGTAAGACCCCAAGCCTTCATCCCTCCCAGTCTGACTCACAGGAAGGACTGCCTGCAAACAGAGCCATCCACAGTCAATTGTCCTGGCTGCTGGGAGCCATCAAGATTCCAAACCACCATGAATGGCCCACATTTTGCGTAATTACAATAGGCCCTCAGAGTTATATTTCATATTTCTAGTTTCAGATACAAGAGTGATCCATTTATACAAATACGATGACCACACTCAGTAGATTATAAGCTTTGTAATGATATCTTGCAAGAGACCTTTTGCATGAAGCATATTTTAGTTACATTATAGTCACATTCATCAGCATATTTTCATAAAATCATATAGAGTGCAACGTCACACTGGGGACAGGTGCATTCAAGAGGGGAGGTGTGTGGAGGAGTGGAGACCCCCGGTGGAGGTGTGAAGTCCCATGCCACAGAACCGCAGCAGCTGTGAAAGGTGGCCTTCCCCCAGCTACAGCTCCTGGCTGAGTGCTCCATGAGTATTCACATGCAGACTGTGAGCTCTCAGGGCAGGGACTACCTTGTTATCATACAGCAGGGGCTGGCACAGCAGGGCCTTGTCCCCAGGCTAGGTCTTCTTGGCCCTAGTGCAAAGCACCTGAAAATAAATGGCTCTGCAGCTATGCAAGGTGTCCTATGAACACATGGGCATCGCGGTTCCCAGTCTGAATTTGCCCCATGTCCACATGGAGTATGGCCCAACAAGTCTAGGGGAGCCAGAGTGGCTGCACAGGTGCATCTGAACCTGAGCACGTTAGTTATGCTGGGGGGCGATGCCCACAGCATCAGTCCATAGATCCTCCCCCCTATGGGAATTTCACCTTCTTCCTCTGCAACAAGACAGAAACCTCCCCCTCTCCCCGCTCACATCTCATCCACATCCTGCTCCAATCACACACCAGGCTCTCTGCCTCTTAGCCTGTCTCCACTGCAGCTTCCCCGCAATCCTCTGCCCCCCTCCATCCCCTGGGGGGGTCAAAGACAGTAGCTGGGCTGTGGAGCAGGCTGAGGGCCAGGAAGATTGGCTGGCATCAGAGAGGCTGGGCAGGTTGGGTTTATTCCATGGAGAAGCTCTCAGCAGATGGTTACCTTGGTGCAGTCCCCCCTGTGGCACCTCCTCGGTAACCCTGAGAAACCAGCCAGCTGCCACATGCCCTCATCCTGAGGGGTTACTTCCCTCTGCACTCTCATGCACTGACCTCAGAGTCAGACTCAGTGCTCACTACATTTTGGGGGAGGGGACAGGTTCACAACCAGCCTGAGAATCCCAGCAGGGCTGGGTTCTTCCCACTGCTGGGTAAGAGGGAGACTGTTTCCAGATTTGCCTGTTACTTTGCGGTATGCTTATTTACTAGGGTTACTCTTCTGGGGTGGAGGGTGTTCTGTAATTCTATTAATGTACTGCTTGTGTCACCTGTGTTTGCGTATGGAGCTCTACTCCCTTCTACAAGTCCCCCCCAATGGAGCTATTCTGCAGGACCTAGGGCTGGGTTCCTACACTCACACGGACACCCCAAGTCTGAGTGCAATAGGTCAATCAGCACTTTCAAGCTGACCCCTTATATGTCCCTGGACTCAATGGGCTGGGTTGAGCAGCACTTCCAAGCTGCCACCCTCATATGTCACAGGTTCAGTACGTCCCTATCCCAACTTTCACGTTACAATAGTACTGGTAGTAACCCACTTGATGAGCAAACCCCACGGTATTTTTGGGCTCTACAGGGATCTTTAGCTTAGGTAAGAGAAGCATTGCAGGAGAGTAAATGGGGAAGCTAAAAAACACAAAAGATTAAAGTTCAGAGAGAGAGAGAGAGACGCAACCAGCTTAACAATAAAAGTTATTTACTGATTAATAGTGATAACTAAAGAAGGAGAGCCTAAACAAACAGAACAGTTACATTATTAAAGGTTACAAAAGTCATATATAGAAATCTATACCTGATCAAACAAGTCAGGGTTAGAAAGTTATACCTGAGGTAGAAAAGAAAACAGAGAGAGAGAAAGAGAGGGATCTCACCACTCCAGGAAGCTTGAACTGGTCAGGGTTCCCAGGTGATGGTGGTAGCTCAGGGTCCTGAGTGCTGGAGACAGGCAGAGGCCCGAGTACCATCAGTCAGGAGAAGATGAAATCCCAGTGGAACTGATACAGAGTTTGGGTCCATGCATCAGAACACTTACTTGAGCGTGGATAGGGTTTTTTGTAGGGAAACAACAACGGTTCAAGGGAGAACACTAGATTTGTTTATGGGTAAACTGATGACTCAAGGGTTTTCTTTAGGCTAGACAATAGGAGCTGGTCACTCTTGGCTATGGGTGGTGTTCCTTCCAGGGAGCTCACAATGCAATTAGGCAGCTTCAGTATTTTGGATATCAATCAAGGATTCATTACTAGAATTGGTCTGATAACTGCTGAGCAGGGGTAGGTTCATTAACATCTGAAGCAGAGATCCCCATGATGCAGTGCTTCCCTGCTTTTCTGGTCCCAGAGTTCAGTGCAGTTCTTGGCTTGGAATCTCTGTTCTCCATTCTGTATGCTAATGGAGATGCCTCCCTGTCCCATCTTTGATGCAGATGAGGCTAGGGGAGTTGCCTTAATCCTATCACCCTTGTCAGGAGGAGTCTAGGTGTGTCTCCCACCTCCCTTCACTGCCCTCTGCAAGTCTTCTCTCTGATCAGTTTTGGTTCAAGCAGAGGCTGGGGAGGGGGTGTCCTTCATGAGTCAGACAGGCTGGATACTGCGCTCTGGTTCCCCAAGAACACAGAGCTGACTGGCCTTGGTGCAGTCCCCCCTCTGGCTCCTCCTCAGTAACCCTGAGAAACCAGCCAGCTGCCACATGCCCTCATCCTGGGGTGAAACAGCCAAGAGGTTACTTCCCTCTGCGCTCTCATGCACTGGCCTCAGAGTCAGACCCAGTGCTCACTGCATTTGGGGGAGGAGACAGGTTCACAACCGGCCTGAGAATCCCAGCGGGGCTGGGTTCTTCCCACTGCTGGGTGAGAGGGAGATGGGAATGAGGCAACCTGGCTGGGAGCAGCCAGCTATTGTGGGGGAAGCACAGGAGTGAGGAAATACCCAGAGAGCATGATGCAGCTCTTCACCCCTCAAGCATCCGCAGACCTCACATGCAACAGCAACAGGCTCTACAGGCTAACCCTACTACCCCCACTCCCCAGCGATGCTGATGGGGCCCATGGAGCTAGGGCAGCAGGAGGGCACGCTCAGAAGCTGGCAGACCCAGTGAGGCACCCACAGATCCAGCACCTCTGCCCCTCACACCCAGGTGAGAGCATGGTGAGCCTCCCCTAGACAGCAATTGGCCCCAGTTTAGTACTCAAGTGTCAGCCCCAGGATTCGGCAGGGCCACAGGCCACGGTAACCAAGGCCCAGGGACTCGGGTTATTAGCAGACACTTAGGGACCAGGGTTAGTAACTAGTGTGACATTATTGACATAATCTGGGACCGTATAGATCATTGTTGCAACTAAGGTCCTGTAGTGGCACCAAATCTTGTATAAAGGGGGACAAATAAGGTGTCTAAGACAAGGTTTTGGTTTGCTGGTTATGATTATGCTGTCTATATGTTTGAATCATTTTGGTAGTTAAAGTTATGAATATTGGCTCTATACTGTCTGTATTTCAAACTTATGGTATGCTTCTGGGTGACACCCCAGACAAGTTGGTGTCAGCTCTGCCTAGCCTGCTGGATGGCCCATTAAGGACCATCAGCTATACAACTGACCCATTGAGAGAAGGCAGATAGGCCTTGTGATTCAGCAAAGTATGCAGGGACTTGCCCATGTGACTCCAAACTCCATTTTGCTGTAATTTTCCACAGTAAGAACAAAGAGGTGTTCTTACACCTGGAAAAGACGATAAAAGGCTGATGCCTTATCTCCATCTGGTCTTCAATCCTGCTTCTTACCTCTGGAGGGACTTTGCTACAAACGGAACCTCTAAACAAAGGACTGATGACCCATCCCAGCTGTGGATGCACTCCAGAGACTTGATTTGAACCTGCTGTTTATTCCATCACTGGTGCAAGCCTGAACCAAGAACTTTGCCATTACTGTATGTAATTGATTCCATTTAACCAATTCTTGCTCTCATCTATATCTTTTTACTTTTATGAATAAACCTTTAGATTTTAGATTCTAAAGGATTGGCAACAGCGTGATTTGTGGGTAAGATCTGATTTGTATATTGACCTGGGTCTGGGGCTTGGTCTTTTGGGATCAAGAGAACCTTTTTTCTTTTACTGGGGTATTGGTTTTCATCACCATTTGTCCCCGTAACGAGTGGCACTGGTTATGATACTGGGAAACTGGAGTGTCGAAGGGAATTGCTTGTGTGACTTGTGGTTAGCCAGTGGGGTGAGACCAAAGTCTGCTCTGTTTGGCTGATTTGATTTGCCTTAGAGGTGGAAAAACCCCAGCCTTGGGCTGTAACTGCCCTGCTTAAAGCAATTTGTCCTGAATTGGCACTCTCAGTTGGGTCCCATCAGAACCAGCATCGTTACAGTGGCGTAGTCGAGAGGATCCACAGAACCAGGTCAATTAAGCTTTGGGTCAGAACCCCACGCTATCCAAATTTGAATTTTGGTATTGAGAGTTTGGTTGGTTAAAGAGCAGTTGCAATGGGTGAGCAAAGAGCATATAAGGGCGTTGGCAAAAATGCCCTGGAGGATCTGTGTTCAGAAAAGGGGATAAGCTTTAGAAAGAAAGCTACAAATCAAGAACTCAGAAATCTGTTAATGGCCAGTGATCAGAAGGCAGGAGCACAGCTCTCACCTGATGCTACAGAAGCTGCAGAAGCAATTGGAATGCAAAAGACAGCAAGTAAACTGCAACTTGACCATGAACAAAGACTGGCAGAAAATAGATTGCAGGAACTAGAAGCTAAGGCAAAAGAGGAAAGACTTCAACTCCAAGTCAAAAAAGCAAGGGAAGAACAGCAGAAATTGTATCCTCTTGAAAGTCCAGTATAGAACAATGTTGGTATGTTGTATAACTCTGAGCAGTTGTCTGGGTGTAACCAAATGTACCCCAACACTGCCACCTTTTATGTAAATGCTGTTACTGTAAGTTCAGTAGAGGGTGTCCCCATAAATTGTGCCAATGCTCTGTATGGAAGTGGTAGTGGAAACTTCATAGAGAGTGTAAAAGTTAATGGTAAAATCTATTTAGGGCAAATTATGGCTTCTAACGTCATTATTGTTAAAGCAGATCTAGTCAAAGAGGAAGATTACTTACCAAATCAGAGTGTGAATGTTGTTGTCCTCTGTGAGTTTACTGTAAATGTGCCTTTAGCCAGAATCCACCTTGAATGCAATGGTACTAAGCATGAAGTTATAGCTGGTGTAAGGAAGTTATTGCCTAAGGATCTTTTGATTGGGGAAAATATTAAAGCTTTGTTCAGTCCAGGTAGCCAATCACAGGAAAGGAATGATCTTAAACCTGTGTCTATTATGGGCAATGATTTGCCTTGGGAGGGTTTCTCCAAATGTTTGTCTGAGGAAAAGATCAGTTTGTCTGTGAATGAAGTTTCTGAATGTCTGTCTAATGTCTCCAAAGTGAATCTGGAATTAGATCAAGCACAGAAAGAACTCATTGGTCAGGACAGTGTTTCTCAGGAGCAGATTAAAGTGGATGGTCAGGTTAAAGCCCTAACTGAGAAAGGAAAGGGTAGATTTTTGATGGGTGTTGGATTGTTGGCTAGTACAGTTTGTAAAAGTGAATCTGGAAAGGGTAACTGTGATTTGCTGGAAGTAGCTCAGGGTAGTGAGAAGAGCAGCAGTTTATCTGTGGGGAGTGGCAATGTGCCTGGTAAGGAAAGTCTGGATGAGCCTAGGCAGCCTTGTGAGCTGATGGCTTTGTCTAGTCAGCAGTTGGGGAAGGCAAGGACAGTGGAAGATGAGTGTCCCTGTTGCTTACCGGTTACCTGGGTGGAGAATTGTAACAGTGAAAGAAATGTGCCTGTGTCTGTTAGGGGTATTGACTTGCCTATGGAGGGAGCTTCTCCAGTCTCCAAGCAGTTGTCTGTTGTCACACAGGGCTGGGACCAGGGAAATGAGATCCCAAGCTGTGTGTCTGGTAAAGGAGAATGTGTCTCTGGCTCTTCTTTGTCTGTGGAGCAGACAGAAGGTGTCTTTCAGCCTGTGATGGTTGAGAATAGTGCAGTTGTCTCAGAGTTGGTTCTGAATTCAACTAAAGCCCAGGAAGGGAATGGTCCTAAGTTTGTCTGCGCTAGGAAGAATTTCAGAGTAACAGCCGTGTTAGTCTGTATTCGCAAAAAGAAAAGGAGTACTTGTGGCACCTTAGAGACTAACCAATTTATTTGAGCATGAGCTTTCGTGAGCTACAGCTCACTTCATCAGATGCATACCGTGGAAACTGCAGCAGACTTTAAGGAAGAATGACACTGTAACTAGGTTGCATCCAGTTAGTGTCTATGCAAAATCCCAGAGACCAGACAATGCTGGTCCTTGTATTTTGCCTGTTGCTAGTGTGTGGCTGGGAAAGGGTGTAGCAACTAGAAAAGGAGTACTTGTGGCACCTTAGAGACTAACCAATTTATTTGAGCATAAGCTTTCGTGAGCTACAGCTCACTTCATCGGATACATACTGTGGAAAGTATAGAAGATCTTTTTATACACACAAAGCATGAAAAAATACCTCCCCCCACCCCACTCTCCTGCTGGTAATAGCTTATCTAAAGTGATCACTCTCCTTACAATGTGTATGATAATCAAGTTGGGCCATTTCCAGCACAAATCCAGGGTTTAACAAGAACGTCTGGGGGGAGGGGTAGGAAAAAACAAGGGGAAATAGGTTACCTTGCATAATGACTTAGCCACTCCCAGTCTCTATTCAAGCCTAAGTTAATTGTATCCAATTTGCAAATGAATTCCAATTCAACAGTTTCTCGCTGGAGTCTGGATTTGAAGTTTTTTTGTTGTAATATAGCAACTTTCATGTCTGTAATCGCGTGACCAGAGAGATTGAAGTGTTCTCCGACTGGTTTATGAATGTTATAATTCTTGACATCTAATTTGTGTCCATTTATTCTTTTACGTAGAGACTGTCCAGTTTGACCAATGTACATGGCAGAGGGGCATTGCTGGCACATGATGGCATAGATCACATTGGTGGATGTGCAGGTGAACGAGCCTCTGATAGTGTGGCTGATGTTATTAGGCCCTGTGATGGTGTCCCCTGAATAGATATGTGGGCATAGTTGGCAACGGGCTTTGTTGCAAGGATAGGTTCCTGGGTTAGTGGTTCTGTTGTGTGGTATGTGGTTGCTGTTGAGTATTTGCTTCAGGATGGGGGCTGTCTGTAGGCAAGGACTGGCCTGTCTCCCAAGATTTGTGAGAGTGTTGGGTCGTCCTTGAGGATAGGTTGTAGATCTTTAATAATGCGTTGGAGGGGTTTTAGTTGGGGGCTGAAGGTGACGGCTAGTGGCGTTCTGTTATTTTCTTTGTTAGGCCTGTCCTGTAGTAGGTAACTTCTGGGAACTCTTCTGGCTCTATCAATCTGTTTCTTCACTTCCGCAGGTGGGTATTTTAGTTGTAAGAAAGCTTGACAGAGATCTTGTAGGTGTTTGTCTCTGTCTGAGGGGTTGGAGCAAATGCGGTTGTATCTCAGAGCTTGGCTGTAGACAATGGATCGTGTGGTGTGGTCAGGGTGAAAGCTGGAGGCATGTAGGTAGGAATAGCGGTCAGTAGATTTCCAGTATAGGGTGGTGTTTATGTGACCATCGTTTATTAGTACTGTAGTGTCCAGGAAGTGGATCTCTTGTGTGGACTGGACCAGGCTGAGGTTGATGGTGGGATGGAAATTGTTGAAATCATGGTGGAATTCCTCAAGGGCTTCTTCTCCATGGGTCCAGATGATGAAGATGTCATCAATATAGCGCAAGTAGAGTAGGGGCGTTAGGGGACAAGAGCTGAGGAAGCGTTGTTCTAAGTCAGCCATAAAAATGTTGGCATACTGTGGGGCCATGCGGGTACCCATAGCAGTGCCGCTGATCTGAAGGTATACATTGTCCCCAAATGTAAAATAGTTATGAGTACGGACAAAGTCACAAAGTTCAGCCACCAGGTTAGCCGTGGTGTAGAAGCCCTCTACACCAACATTCCACACAAAGATGGACTACAAGCCGTCAAGAACACTATCCCCGATAATGTCACGGCTAACCTGGTGGCTGAACTTTGTGACTTTGTCCTTACCCATAACAGACACCCCCCCAACCTGAAGCAAATACTCACCAGCAACCACATACCACACGACAGAACCACTAACCCAGGAACCTATCCTTGCAACAAAGCCCGTTGCCAACTATGCCCACATATCTATTCAGGGGACACCATCACAGGGCCTAATAACATCAGCCACACTATCAGAGGCTCGTTCACCTGCACATCCACCAATGTGATCTATGCCATCATGTGCCAGCAATGCCCCTCTGCCATGTACATTGGTCAAACTGGACAGTCTCTACGTAAAAGAATAAATGGACACAAATCAGATGTCAAGAATTATAACATTCATAAACCAGTCGGAGAACACTTCAATCTCTCTGGTCACGCGATTACAGACATGAAATTTGCGATATTACAACAAAAAAACTTCAAATCCAGACTCCAGCGAGAAACTGTTGAATTGGAATTCATTTGCAAATTGGATACAATTAACTTAGGCTTGAATAGAGACTGGGAGTGGCTAAGTCATTATGCAAGGTAACCTATTTCCCCTTTTAGAGTAACAGCCGTGTTTGTCTGTATTCGCAAAAAGAAAAGGAGTACTTGTGGCACCTTAGAGACTAACCAATTTATTTGAGCATAAGCTTTCGTGAGCTACAGCGATGAAGTGAGCTGTAGCTCACGAAAGCTTATGCTCAAATAAATTGGTTAGTCTCTAAGGTGCCACAAGTACTCCTTTTCTTTTTGCGAATACAGACTAACACAGCTGTTACTCTGAATCGGTGTAGCAACTCTGTCTAAACAGGGTGATATCCTAGCCAGGGCACAAGGAGAGCATAAAGGTTATTTGATTGTGTCACCTACTGATGGTGTGGAAACTTGTAGCAAGAAGAAAAAGATTCCTGAACTTGTGTGTGGCAAAGGGAAGGAGAATGTTTATAACCTTTTATCTAGGAAGTCTATAAATTTGCCTGAAAGGGGATTGTGTAGGAATCCGCTTGATGAGCCAGCGGTGATGCTGGATGTATGTGAGACCCAGAAAGAGTCTGTTTTTGCTCAGGAAAGTGTTCCTTTAGAGCAAGCCCTAGGTGAAGAGGTTTAAGGGCAGAATTTCTGTGAAGGGTAAATTGTTGCACAGAAAAGCCCCTAAGGAAAGGAATCCTCATGGTAATCTTTGCAAGCAGTTTACTGCAATTGGAGGGTGTGAAAGTGATTTAATCAAGGAAGTTTCAGTCCCTAACAGCCAGAAATTTTCTGTTGTGAATGGATCCACTGACTTTCCTTTTGAAAGATAGCTTTGAAAAGGTCTCAGATGGAGTAAAAGCTGTTAAGGAATTTAAACAGCCCTATGATGAAGTGGCTGTGTTTGGCCAGGTTGTTGGGGAGACAAGGTTGTTGAGAGAGGAATACCTCCATGTAGGCTGGGGCTACACTTGCAGCTGTAGAATGCTTTGGGTTAAACCAGCCTTCGTAGAGCGCAGTAGGGAAAGTGCTGCAGACTGTCCACACTAACAGTTTCAAGCACACTGGCATGACCACATTTGCAGCACTTGCAGTGGCATTGAGAGCGGTGCATTATGGGCCGCTAAAGTGGCTGCAATGTGCTTTTCAAATGAGGGGGGTGGGGTGGAGTGTGTTGTGTGAATGTGTGGGGGGGGGAGAGAGTGGGTTTTGGGGTGCTGAGAGTGTGTCAGCACGCTGTCTTGTAAGTTCAGCCCCCGTCCCTGCTTCTCACTCACTCACTCAAAGCAAACAGTAAATGTTTGTCTGATCAGATAAGCAGCCACTGTCTGAAACAGAGCTTTGAAATGCACTTCTATAGTGGTTTCACCACAAAGGGAAGAGTGACCACTTGGCTTAAGGGGATTATGGGACGTTTATGGAGGTCAATCACAGCGCAGTAACTTCTCTTTCACACTGACTCTGCGGTTTCTCAGCCAATACGCAACAGCCATTATCCCTCTCGCCGAGGTGGAGTACCAGGAGCGCTCCAGCCATGGAATCCGAGCGCTCTACGTGCCTTGCCAATGTGGACGGGGAGTAAGGTAAAGCGCTCTGGGCGGCTTTATTGTGGTACAAAGTGCAAGTGTAGCCAAGCCCGTAGATTCTGTGAGTGAACAGTCTGTGTCTCAGGTTCAGAGGGAAGACTGGGTAGATGGCAGGTCTACTCTCACCTCTAGACACTTTGGATATGACTTGTAGTCTCTCAGTGAACTTAACATCTAATTCCGTGTGGAAGCAGAGGTTGGTAAGGGAAGGACAACAGTTGTTAGTGAAAATGGATGGTATCTCTTTAAGACAGAGTTTAGCCTTGGAATCAGTAGCAGTTAAGGATCTGAAAACTGGTGAACTGGCTCCTGTCTGTGGTAATGCAAATTACTTGACTGACTGGGAGAAGACTTGCTAATAGCTAGTTTCAGAGTAGCAGCCCTGTTAGTCTGTATCTGCAAAAAGAAAAGAAGTACTTGTGGCACCTTAGAGACTAACACATTTATTTGAGCATGAGCTTTCGTGAGCTACAGCTCACTTCATCGGATGCATGCAGCGGAAAGGAGATTCTCCACTACATGCATCTGATGAAGTGAGCTGTAGCTCACGAAAGCTTATGCTCAAATAAATCTGTTAGTCTCTAAGGTACTACAAGTCCTCCTTTTCTTTTTGCTAATAGCCGTTAGCATAGACGGCACACCCAATCAGCCAGTGAATTCTGTTAAGCAAGAGAAATCAGGGTTTGATCCTTCAGGACAGGAAGGAAAGACAGACCTTAATTTTGCAAAGGGAAGCCACAGGCTAACCCTAAAAGGCCCAAACCTCAATGGTATTGAGCCAAAGGTGTGGCATGACAAAAATGATTGTAAATGGACACTTGCAATGAATTTCTTGTTATTGCTAATGGTAATTCTTGTAACTAATGTGTTGCTATTACCAAAAACTGTAAAAATGTGCAATGTGCCCAATCTTTTGGAAAATCCCTTGAATATGTTAAAAGCTATACATAAGATCACACTTTATGTAAAAGGCCTTGTTATGCTGATGTTGCACAGTTAATGCCTGTGAACAGTCTTGGAACTGATGTGCTGTATGAAAGGGGAAACTAAGGCACACTACCAAATTGCTTTCACGGCTAAATGCCAAGATTTCTATACCATGGACAACATCAGTGTCTACATTGACTTGATGTTAATTGGGTTTCAAACATTTGCCAGAGCTTGTATGGATAAAGTAGCTATGTTCTTGAGCTCTTGGCAAGATCACATGAGACATACAGGAACCACGCTGCAAGAGCAGATCCAATCCACTATTGTTCTCACCAAGTTTTACCTTGAGTTTGTAAAGAGATTCATTTATGTTATTGCACATGACTTTGATAAACCATTTCTGTTATACACTGGTACGGCTTCTAACCCAATACTAACTGTAGTAAGACAGAACCAAGGATGGGGAGCTCTTGGGATGCAGTCAGTGATGTTTGTGTCATCCCTTCCTGCATCAATTTTGCTTTGGGGGTGTGACATTATTGACATAATCTGGGACCGTATAGATCATTGTTGCAACTAAGGTCCTGTAGTGGCACCAAATCTTGTATAAAAGGGGTCAAATAAGGTATCTAAGACAAGGTTTTGGTTTGCTGGTTAGGATTATGCTGTCTATATGTGTGAATCATTTTTGTAGTTAAAGTTATGAATATTGGCTCTATACTGTCTGTATTTCAAACTTATGCTATGCTTCTGAGTGACACCCAGACAAGTTGGCATCAGCTCTGCCTAGCCTGCTGGATGGCCCATTAAGGACCATCAGCTATACCACTGACCCACTGAGAAAAGGCAGATAGGCCTTGTGACTCAGCAAAGTATGCAGGGACTTGCCCATGTGACTCCAAACTCCATTTTGCTGTAATTTTCCACAGTAAGAACAAAGAGGTGTTCTTACACCTAGAAAAGATGATAAAAGGCTGATGCCTTATCTCCATCTGGTCTTCAATCCTGCTTCTTACCTCTGGAGGGACTTTGCTACAAACGGAACCTCTAAACAAAGGACTGATGACCCATCCCAGCTGTGGATGCACTCCAGAGACTTGATTTGAACCTGCAGTTTATTCCATCACGGCTACAAGCCTGAACCAAGAACTTTGCCATTACTGGTCATGACCCGGTTATGTAATTGATTCCATTTAACCAATTCTTGCTCTCATCTATATCTTTTTACTTTTATGAATAAACCTTTAGATTCTAAAGGATTGGCAACAGTGTGATTTGTGGGTAAGATCTGATTTGTATATTGACCTGGGTCTGGGGCTTGGTCGTTTGGGATCGAGAGAACCTTTTTTCTTTTACTGGGGTGTTGGTTTTTCATCACCATTTGTCCCCGTAACGAGTGGCACTGATGGGAAACTGGAGTGTCGAAGGGAATTGCTTGTGTGACTTGTGGTTAGCCAGTGGGGTGAGAGGAAAGTCTGCTCTGTTTGGCTGGTTTGGTTTGCCTTAGAGGTGGAAAAAACCCAGCCTTGGGCTGTAACTGCGTTGCTTGAATCATAGAATATCAGGGGTGGAAGGGACCTCAGGAGGTCATCCAGTCCAACCCCCTGCTCAAAGCAGGACCAATCCCCAGTTTTTGGCCCAGATCCCTAAATGGTCCCCTTGAGGATTGAACTCACAACCCTGTGTTCAGCAGGCCAATGCTCAAACCACTGAGCTATGCCTCCCTGCAATTTGTCCTGCATTGGCACTCTCAGTTGGGTCCCATCAGAACCAGCATCATTACAACTGGCTACCACAGTAAACAGAGGGAGCCCCTGTGCAATAGCATGTGTGGAAAAGCCTGGTGGCCTTAGCTGGGCTGATCTGGAGCTAAGCTGTGAGCTAGGCCTCTCTGAGCAAAGGCTACTCTCCTGTTGCTTTTTTAGCCAATGATGCCGCCCCCCAGCCTCTGACCAATCCCAGGAGCACACGAAGCGCTTCAGCAACTCAGGTCAGTCTAACTTCAATACCTGGGCAGACAGGGGAACAAAGGATTAGGAAATCCATTGGAAAGCCTCTAGAGAATATCAGGGTGATAAGCAATAGCCAACCGCTTCATCGGAGGTTTTAAGACCAGGCTGGACAAACATTTGCCAAGGAGATCTTGATACGCTTAATCCTGCCAGCGTGGGGGATGGACTGGCTCAGTCGTTCTCAACCAGGGGTACCTGTATCAATGTGGGTACCCCCAGAGGTCTTCCGGGGGGTACATTGACTCATCTAGATATTTGCCTAGTTTTACAACAGGCTACACATAAAGCACTAGTGAAGTCAGCACAAATTACAATTTCATACAGATGATACATATATAACCACATTAGACACTGAAATGTAAGTACAATATTTATATTCCAATTGATTTATTTTATATGATAAAAATGAGAAAGTAGCCATTTTTCAGTACTAGTGTGCTGTGACACTTTTGCATTTTTATGTCTGATTTTGTAAGCAAGTAGTGAAACCTGGGAGGTACACAAGACAAATCAGACTCAAATAAGACCCCTGAAAGGGGCACAGGAGTCTGGAAAGGTTGAGAGTCACATGACTAGATGACCTCGAGGTCCCTTTCCACCCTACCTTTCTAGGAGATGTCTGTGTGTGGTTCTTGCCCCTATCTCTCTGTGCGACAGGTGAAACCACACTGAGATCTGCATACTCAGTTATGCAAGAACAGCAGTGATACAGGAAAGCAAACAGCATAAGCAAGGAAATAGCATGGCCTAGAGCAGCGGTTCTCAAACTTCATGGCACAATGACCCCATTCTGACAACAAAAATTACTACACAACCCCATGAGGTGGGAGGACCAAAGCCTGGGTCTGCCTGAGCCCCACTGCCCTGGGTGGGAGGGCCAGAATGGAATCCCAAGGGCTTCAGCCCTAGGCAGGGGGCCTGTAACCTGAGCCCTGCAGTCCTTGGCTGAAGGCTTTTGCCCTGGGCGGTGGTGCTTGGGCTTTGGCCCCAGCATGTCTAAGCCAGCCCTGGCCACCCCATTAAAATAGGGTCGCAACCCACATTGGAGTCCCAACCCACCGTGTGAGACCTGCTGGCCTAGAGCAGTGACTTTCGCACTTTAGCAAGCACAAAACCAGCGCAACGTGTCTCAGCACCAAAATGGTACCTCCCGTAGCACAGCGCCCCCTAATGCCGTGCCAGGGTCCTGCGGTCAGCCCTAGCCGCAAGGGGAGAGCGTCCCTGACTCAGACCCACCTTACTCCCTGCAGTACAGCACCCCTGAGCTCTGGGTGGGGGAATGGGGTCGGCTCCATGAGGAGAGAGTGCCCCCCTATTGAGCTCCCACCACCCCCTAGCACTGAACTGGGGCATTAGTATCAGCACTGACTGTGAGAGGAGAGAGCCCCCCTACTGAGGTCCCATCCCACTCCCTGAAGACAGCTGTTAAGAGAGGTCTCTGGAACGCCTGCCATTGTACTGCTCTTATGGTGCATATTGAGGGGTCTGGTATTAGAAGAATCAATCTGGCTAAGAATCAGAAATAAAGACGTCAGTTGTATTTTAAGGCATTATTCATTGCCCTATCAGTGGCTCATGTGAAAGCTGCATCTGCTGCCCACATGGAGAAATCCCCAGCAAGCAGATTAGGAATAAACTTTCCATAACAGCTCCCCTATAAATACCTGAGGGCTGGGGCTTGTTCTTTCATGTCCAACAGCCTGGATAGAAGTATGACAATGTGGCTCGTACTGGCGTTGCTTGCGGTGGCAGGTAATTATCTTGTGTGCAGCCAGGCTAGCTTGTGGAGCTCGGTAGTGACGGGGGGCCAGGACCTAGCTGCAAAATCAGAGTGAAATTAAACCGGCTCCAGCTAAGGGTTAGAATGAAACAAAGTGTAATTTCTGCAGGAGCTGGTGCATTAGTAAAGGAGCAGCTGAAACCTCTGGGTTTGCCTGGGCATCTCTGCATTAGGGGTGGATGAAGGGCCAGGTCCTCTGCTGTGTCCTGGCTCTGCCCAGCAGGAGTGGAGGCGTGTGTTGATTAATATAGGCTGGGCTAGTGTTTATATATCTCACATTATCAATAGGAATATATCAGTAAGTATTAAGCACATAAGAATAATATAACAGTAGTTACATAGCCTAGAGTGGCCTATACTTGTTATAGAACCCTACTCACTTATGCTGAGTGTCCCATAACCCCTTGCATTTACTAAAGAAAGTTTTGGCTTAAGCAAATAAGGAAGCTGTCAAGCCCAGGACAGATGACAGCTTTACCATAGCACCAGATAGGGAGTTGCTCTTACAGGCCTATACTGGAATGTCCCTAAGGAAAAGGACATGACATGATCGTTTTACCCTCGCTCAGACCCAGGAGGTGCCTTCATGCCCTTTGTTCCCTGGAATGCAAAACTTCAGAACAAACCTGATACGAGTAGGACATGGTACCAGGAAAACAAGGTAGAAAGCTGATTAGTTAAATCTAGCTTCAGATTACATACACAGCACCTTGTACTTGTAAACAGGCAGGACATAAAAAGATGGCTTTAGGGGCGTAACTTTGTGAGCATACCTTCTGTGTCAGGTAAATGTAACAATGCTGAATGAGACAGCTTCCTGGAGACTGGTATCGTATAGAACCTTTTCCCTGCACTTTCTTATTATTGGCTTTCAGCAATAAACCTCACTGATCCTGGTTATTTGGTCACTTGAATCTACCTCATAACAAACCGAAGTGTAGTCAAGCAACTGCCTATGCAATTTAACAATCAATGCAGATAAATGGGAACAGAGCAGTGGCCCATTGCCGCACAGGAGAGAGCCCATTCTATCTAACAGTGGTATTTAAAATGACTGTTACCAAAATAAGGCCCCTAATCCAGCAACATATAGTGCGCAAACCCAATGGGCTGACTCACCTGAGTAAGGTCATATGTATGTACGAGTGTTTGCAGGATTGGGGCCTAAGCAATGAATCCCACAAGCCAAATGGGCATCCTAGACTCACACGTGCGCAGACTGTGCCACCTTGCCAGTGCTCACAAGAGTTTAAAGTTCCTGACAACAGACACCTTCCCTCCCCTGCAGATTGTAAACAAGGCCCTTTATCTCTCTAAGAGTTTATCCCAATGACATTGGAGGGTCATTTTCAATGTCTAAAATGTTCCCATGTCACTGATCATGGCAGAGACTGGTGCAAAAGCCTGGGTTCTATTCACCCTGTATGGGATTTATTCACCTTCTGCATTTTGCTCGTCTCAGGCAAGTGGAACAAGGCTCAGCAGTTTCATTACCTGGCTTCTGTCCGCATGAGTCAAGGCTCTTGTGGTGTGTTTCCAACACAGCAAGAAAATGTAAAAAACCCAAGGAGAGACAGCAGCAGTCCCCCGATCTCACAGTCTGACCTGTATGGAGAGCACTAGCCCATTGGAGTCCCACTGAGAGAACATCTGCATGGATCCCACTGCACGAGTAGGCCCATGGGCCCATTAAAGCAACACTCCTGGTTTTAGGTTCTCTGAAGTCCTCCACTTACAAAATTCACACCTGAAGGATTCTACACACTAACAGCATCCACCCTGGTCAGCGCCAGAGCCCACCACCAGCTCGTCAGACCCAAAGCGGGGACAGGAACAAGAGTCCAGAGCTTTCCCAGCCCCGCTGCATGCATTGCTGCTTCATTACAAATGTCACCCATGTAATCCAGTGAACGCTTTCTCCCCACAGCTGCTGCACCACACGGAGGAGACAAGATTGTCGGGGGATACGAGTGCACCCCCCATTCACAGCCCTGGCAGGTCTCCCTTAATGTCGGGTACCATTTCTGTGGTGGATCCCTCATTACGGACCAGTGGGTGGTGTCAGCTGCCCACTGCTGGTACTAGTAAGTGAGGAACTCAGCGTCTGTGTGTGCGTGTCACTGTGTCTTCATTGCAGTACCAGGGGGGTGGGAGCAGGCTGAGATTACAGGGGTTGGTGGGGCCTGTCCAGAGGGGCTCTGAGCCACCGTTTGTTTCCCAGCCCCAACTCCATGCAGGTGATCCTGGGAGACCACAACATCCAGGTCTTTGAACAGACCGAGCACCTGATGCGCATCGAGACCATCGTGTGGCATCCCAGCTATGACTACCAGACAATGGACCACGACATCATGCTCATCAAGTTGGCCCACCCTGTCCAGACTGACGCCTACGTCCAGCCCGTTCCCCTGCCGACCGCCTGCCCAGCTGCTGGCACTTCCTGTGTGGTGTCGGGATGGGGCAATATCCTCAGTGACGGTGGTGAGTTTAGCCCTCTCTCTGTCTCGGGAGCTCCCAGGCTGCTCAACACCATCATCTGCTGATAACATGGCCCACAATGTGCCAGGCATTTGTGGACGTCCCTGCCCAGAGAACTCCTAGTCCAAGCACAGACACAGAGAGGCAGGGTTGGGGGAGGTACAGCAAACAGGGATTTTATACAAGTGGGGCACCCTGACCTGGCCTGCCAAACCCCACTGGAGCCCCCTTCCACAACTCTAGTGATGAGCTCTGAGCCCATCTCTGTGCACCCTCCACCCTGTATTGACACTGCCCAGACCTGGCCAGCTGGCACAGCCCAGAGGTTAGTGTCCACTGAGGCTGGCTGTGAACTGGTGCCTCGAACGGCGACAGGTGCATGGAGTTAGCACAAGGCACTTGTTCACATACCTGAGAAAACAAAGGCCGGATACAAGGTGATGGGTATTGCCAACAGTAACTAAACCACCCTCACATGTGCCCCTTCCCCACCCCACAGGGAGCCCAACCCCATTTTACAGAGGGGGAACTAAGCCAGAGCTCCTCCAGAGCTGTGGAGATAGCCCAGGAGTCCTGACTCCCCCACTCCACACACACCCTACTCTAACCCACTAGCCCCTATTCCTCCTTCAGAGGCAGGATAGGACCCAGGAGTCCCAGCTCCCGGCCCCCCCGCTCTAATCCACTAGACCCCACACCCTCCCAGAGCTGGGGAGGAAACCCAGGAGTCCTGACTCCCACGCCCACCCTGCTCTAACCCACTAGCCCCTACTCCCCTCCCAGAGCCAGGGAGAGAATCCAGGCACGCTCACGCCCACTTTCACATTCAGAGTATTCTGCCTCCCTGACTAGTGTTCAGGATAGCAATTTTATCCCTCCAGGATGCAGCATGGGAAGGAGGAGAATGCCTAGTGCTAACAATTCCCCTCTACCTTTCAGTGTTCAGCCCATACAACCTGCAGTGCGTCAACATCCCCATCCTCAGCAACGCAGAGTGCGAGGGCTCCTACCCTGGGATGATCACCAACACCATGCTGTGCGCTGGCTACCTGGAGGGAGGCAAGGATGCATGCCAGGTGAGGGCTAATGGCCACGGCCCTGTCAGGCTGTTAGAGAGACTCTAGCCCTCCTGCCAGCAAACAGGGGGAAGGACCTGGGGACTGCATGCAGTATAATGGACTGGGGAGGTACGGTGACTTTAACCATCCCTTAATTTGCTGGCATCTCCTTCCTCTCAACTTACACACAGGGAGACTCTGGTGGTCCACTGGTCTGCAACGGGGAGCTGCAGGGCATTGTGTCCTGGGGGATCGGTTGTGCCCAGAAGGACCAACCCGGTGTCTACACCAAAGTCTGCTCCCTGCTGCCCTGGATCGAGAGCACCATGGCTGCCAACTAGTTCAGACAGACGTCTGGGAACATGTACGCTCCCACCGCTCCACTGGACCCAGACGAGGGGAAGAGGGAGGGCATCTCAGTGTGGTGCACTACCACTGTAATGCATAGCCAGAGCGAGTGCAAGAGGTGGCAATAAATCCAGCTGACCCCACAAGTTATTCCTGTTTGTGTTGTGCTCTGGGTCCTGATGATTACAGGCTCAGCTAATTAATAATAATTAACATAGCAACTAGCCGTTTTAAGGCCAGAAGAGACCTAGTCCGATCCCCGGAACAGCACAAGCCAGAGAATCTTTCCCAGCGACTCCTGCACTATAGGGAAATGTTCTGCCCTCTTTGTGCCCCCTTTTTATTCAGTGCTTCTCAAACAGTCCCCGAACCTGCAATCAGATCCGAAGGCACAGAAGGTCACCAGGGCCTGACGACACAGATCCCGCTGCACACTCAGTGCCTCGCAGTCACATCAGTAACTCACCCAGCGCCGCATGTTTGCACTTTCTGTAGTAAAGGGCACTGGTTTAAAAGTGTGCTGGGGCTGGGTGCTAGGCGCCGACCCCCACCCCCAGACACTGCACACATATACCCTGAGAGGTAAGTTTCAGAGTGGTCTTTGTGGCACCTTAGAGACTAACGAATTTATTTGGGCAGAAGTTAAGTTCCTCTCCGCCAGCCCCCATCAGAGTATTAAGGCTTTCAAGACAGATTGTGGAAACACAGGAAAGGCACATAATGGGGTTGGGTGTTTCCGTGCAGTGCACAACAGTACAATTTTGGGTTTACACTCCCGAGGGGGTGTGCACTTGAGTACTAGGCAATTCCCGAGCTGAGTCTTCCCACGCAGAGCTGATTTCAGTGTCTGTGTCTTTCTGCAGCTGGGTGTGTCCCTACCTGTGTGTGTGCTGGAGGAGGCTTGAGGGCCTGGCTCAGCAGGAAAGGGTGAGGGAGCCGAGGCTGGTGGAACAGGCGGGCTCAGATGTATCCCAGTATATCAGGTAGCACCCTGGAAGGTGGGGGGCTACCCGTCACAACAACAGCATAAGAATGGCCATAATGGGTGTGACCATGCTTCAGTGGGTCACAACTGAGGATGCCAAATTCAGGACGAACTGCTGAGAAATAGGGCAGATACACCCCAAGGCTATTCCCCCATAGGATATACCAAACCAGCAACAAAAGTAAACTTCTGTCATAAATATAAAGGGAAGGGTAAACACCTTTAAAATCCCTCCTGGCCAGATGAAAAACCCTTTCACCCCTGTAAAGGGTTAAGAGGCTAGGATAACCTCGCTGGCACTTGACCAAAATGACCAATAAGGAGACAAGATACTTTCAAAAGCTGGGAGGAGGGAGAAAAACAAAGGGTCTGTGTCTGTCTGTGTGATGCTTTTGCTGGGGACAGAACAGGAATGGAGTCTTACAATTTAGTAAGTAATCTATCTAGGTATGTGTTAGATTATGATTTCTTTAAATGGCTGAGAAAATAAGCTGTGCTGAATGGAATGGATATTCCTGTCTTTGTGTCTTTTTGTAACTTAAGGTTTTGCCTAGAGGGATTCTCTATGTTTTGAATCTAATTACCCTGTAAGGTATTTACCATCCTGATATTACAGAGGTGATTCTTTTTACTTTTTCTTCTATTAAAATTCTTCTTGTAAGACACTGAATGCTTTTCTTATTGTTCTTAAGATCCAAGGGTTTGGGTCTGTGGTCACCTATGCAAATTGGTGAGGATTTTTATCAAACCTTCCCCAGGAAGGGGGGGCAAGGTTTTGGTGAGGATTTTGAGGGGAAAGACGTTTCCAAACGACTCTTTCCCAATAATAAACCCGGTTAGACGTTTGGTGGTGACAGTGAAAGTCCAAGGGCAAAAGGTAAAATAGTTTGTACCTTGGGGAAGTTTAACCTAAGCTGGTAAAAGTAAGCTTAGGAGGTTTTCATGCAGGTCCCCACATCTGTACCCTAGAGTTCAGAGTGGGGAAGGAACCTTGACATGGTGGCAGAGTGGTGGGATTAACTTGAAATCATTTTGAGATCAATTTGAGATTTTTTGTACCAGAAACACAGATTTTAAAAGGGAATTTTTTTTCCTTTGGGCTGCTGGAAAGCAGGTTTCCAATTGGAAGCAGTTGGAGTTTTTTTCTCTGCTTTGGGGCCAGAGCAGGAACGTGGACTTTTGCAGTCTATGATGATTATCCCATCCCCATGCTGTTGGGGGAAGACTTGGCCAATCATGTGAAGCTAGCCAAGAGGGTGGGAATGGTCACCCGCAGCCAGGCTAAACCAGCCGTCACGCCTAGCTCTGTTCTGGCAACTTCTACCAGGACCCGGTCAGAGGTGATGGACCCGGACCCCATGCCAATGTCTGCAACAGCAGTAGTGGATCCAGTCCCAGAGACCCAGACAGAGCCAGAACTGGAACTGGCGGAACAACTAGCACCAGACACATTGACCGCACTGAATCCAGTACTTGCAACCCCAACACCAGATGGCCCCACCGAACCTGAACCGGCAGCAGCCCATAACCCTACACAAGAGGCTCAGCCGGAGCCTGAACCCCAACATAGTGCCCCAACGGAGAGCGGTTCACAGTCAACGGAAACAGCCCCATTCCCTACATCACTTCCAGAGGGACCAAGCCTCGGTCCACAATCCAATGAGGAACTGATGTCTCCAGCATCAAGGGAACAGTTCCAGACCAAATAGAAAGCAGAGGAAAGCCTCCAGAGAGCTTGGACGGCGGCATGGAGCAACGCACCGCCTCTCAGCTCTTCTAATCGATCCAGGTTTGTTGTAGAAAGAGGAATTTTATACAAGGAAACTCTTTCTGGTGGACACCAGGAAGACTATTCTATGATTCTATGATTCTATGACTGGCATCCTCAGAGACAGTTGGTAGTTCCAACTAAGTACCGGGTCAAGCTCTTGAGCTTAGCCCGCGATCATCCTAGTAGCCATGCTGGGGTGAACAGGACCAAAGACCAGTTGGGGAGGTCATTCCACTGGGAGGGAATGGGCAAGGATGTTTTTACCTATGTCCAGTCTTGTGAGGTATGCCAAAAAGTGGGAAAACCCCAAGACCAGGTCAAAGCCCCTCTCCAGCCACTCCCCATCATTGAAGTCCCATTTCAGCGAGTAGCTGTGGATATTCTGGGTCCTTTTCCGAAAAAGACACTCAGAGGAAAGCAGTACATACTGACTTTCACGGATTTTGCCACCCGATAGCCGGAAGCAGTAGCTCTAAGCAACACCAGGGCTAAAAGTGTGTGCCAGGCACTAGCAGACATTTTTGCCAGGTTGGCCCTCTGACATCCTCACAGATGCAGGGATTAATTTCCTGGCAGGAACTATGGAAAGCCTTTGGGAAGCTCATGGGGTAAATCACTTGGTTTGCACTCCTTACCACCATCAAACAAATGGCATGGTGGAGAAGTTTAATGGAACTTTGGGGGCCATGATACGTAAATTCATAAATGAGCACTCCAATGATTGGGACCTAGTGTTGCAGCAGTTGCTCTTTGCCTACAGAGCTGTACCACATCCCAGTTTAGGGTTTTCACCATTTGAACTTGTATATGGCCACGAGGTTTAGGGGCCATTACAGTTGGTGAAGCAGCAACGGGAGTGATTTACACCTTCTCCAGGAACTAACATTCTGGACTTTGTAACCAACCTACAAAACACCCTCCGAACCTCTCTAGCCCTTGCTAAAGAAAACCTACAGGATGCTCAAAAAGAAAAAAAAACCTGGTATGATAAACATGCCAGAGAGTGTTCCTTCAAAGTAGGGGACCAGGTCATGGTCTTAAAGGCGCTCCAGGTCCAAAGACGGAAGCATTGTGGGAAGGGCCATTCATGGTCCAGGAGCGCCTGGGAGCTGTTAATTGTCTCATAGCGTTCCCCACCTCCAACCGAAAGCCTAAGGTGTACCATAGTAATTCTCTAAAGCCCTTTTAGTCCAGAGAATTAAAGGTTTGTCAATTTACAGCCCAGGGAGGAGACGATGCTGAGTGGCCTGAAGGTGTCTACTACGAAGGGAAAAGTGCTGGTGGCATGGAAGAGGTGAACCTCTCCATGACCCTTGGGCATATGCAGCGACAGCAGATCCAGGAGCTGTGCACTGGCTACGTGCCGACGTTCTCAGCCGCCCCAAGACTGACTGAATGGGCATACCACTCCATTGACACAGGTAATGCTCACCCAATTAAAGTCCAACCTTACCGGGTGTCTCCTCAAGCTAAAACTGCTATAGAACGGGAGATCCAGGATATGTTACAGATGGGAGTAATCTGCCCCTCTGAAAGTGCATGGGCATCTCCAGTGGTTCTAGTTCCCAAACCAGATGGGGAAATACGTTTTTGCGTGGACTACCGTAAGCTAAATGCTGTAACTCGCCCAGAAAACTATCCAATGCCACACACAAATGAACTATTAGAGAAACTGGGACGGGCCCAGTTCCTCTCTACCTTGGACTTAACCAAGGGGTACTGGCAGGTACCGCTAGATGAATCTGCCAAGGAAAGGTCAGCCTTCACCACACATGTCGGGCTGTATGAATTTAATGTCCTCCCTTTCGGGCTGCGGAATGCACCCACCACCTTCCAAAGACTTGTAGATGGTCTCCTAGCGGGATTATACTATAAGGTTTTGCACTATAAGGTGGGTAGAAAGTTGGCTAGATTGTCGGGCTCAACGGGTAGTGATCAATGGCTCCATGTCTAGTTGGCAGCCGGTGTCAAGTGGAGTGCCCCAGGGGTCGGTCCTGGGGCCGGTTTTGTTCAATATCTTCATAAATGATCTGGAGGATGGTGTGGATTGCACTCTCAGCAAATTTGTGGATGATACTAAACTGGGAAGAGTGGTAGATACGCTGGAGGGCAGGGATAGGATACAGAGGGACCTAGACAAATTGGAGGATTGGGCCAAAAGAAATCTGATGAGGTTCAATAAGGATAAGTGCAGGGTCCTGCACTTAGGACTGAAGAACCCAATGCACAGCTACAGACTAGGGACCGAATGGCTAGGCAGCAGTTCTGCGGAAAAGGACCTAGGGGTGACAGTGGACGAGAAGCTGGATATGAGTCAGCAGCGTGCCCTTGTTGCCAAGAAGGCCAATGGCATTTTGGGATGTATAAGTAGGGGCATAGCGAGCAGATCGAGGGTCGTGATCGTCCCCCTCTATTCGACATTGGTGAGGCCTCATCTAGAGTACTGTGTCCAGTTTTGGGCCCCACACTACAAGAAGGATGTGGATAAATTGGAGAGAGTCCAGCGAAGGGCAACAAAAATGATTAGGGGTCTGCAACACATGACTTATGAGGAGAGGCTGAGGGAACTGGGGATGTTTAGTCTGCAGAAGAGAAGAATGAGGGGGGATTTGATAGCTGCTTTCAACTACCTGAGAGGTAGTTCCAGAGAGGATGGTTCTAGACTATTCTCAGTGGTGGAAGAGGACAGGACAAGGAGTAATGGTCTCAAGTTGCAGTGGGGGAGGTTTAGGTTGGATATTAGGAAAAACTTTTTCACTAGGAGGGTGGTGAAACACTGGAATGCGTTGCCTAGGGAGGTGGTGGAATCTCCTTCCTTAGAAGTTTTTAAGGTCAGGCTTGACAAAGCCCTGGCTGGGATGATTTAATTGGGTATGGGTCCTGCTTTTGAGCAGGGGGTTGGACTAGATGACCTCCTGAGGTCCCTTCCAACCCTGATATTCTATGATTCTATGATGATTCTATGATTAAGAGATGCAGTCGCCTACCTTGATGATGTGGCCATATTTTCGGTTTCCTGGGCAGAACACCTGGAACATCTACAAAAAGTCTTCGAGCGCATAAGGGAGGCAGGACTAACTGTTAAGGCTAAGAAGTGTCAAATAGGCCTAAACAGAGTGATTTACCTTGGACACCAGGTGGGTCAAGGAACTATCAACCCCCTACAGGCCAAAGTGGATGCTATCCAAAAGTGCTGTCCCAAAGTCAAAGAAACAGGTGCAATCCTTCTTAGGCTTGGCTGGTTATTACAGACGATTTGTACCGCAATACAGCCAAATCGCCGCCCCACTGACAGACCTAACCAAAAAGAAACAGCCAAATGCCGTTCAGTGGACCGAAGAGTGTCAGAAGGCTTTTAACCAGCTTAAAGCGACACTCATGTCTGACCCTGTACTAAGGGCCCCAGAAAAGCTACGCCCACATGTTTGGGGACGGCGTTTCCACCTGCAAACCAACCATACTGCGCTACAGTGACTTCATACCGCCACGGGAAATAACAAAAAACTTATTCGGTGGAGTTTAGCTCTCCAAGATTTTGATTTCAACATCCAACACATCTCAGGAGCATCTAACAAAGTGGCTGATGAACTCTCCCGTGAAAGTTTCCCAGAATCAACTGGTTAAAATCGTCCTTGAGATGTGGAAAATATTGTTAGTCTTTATATACTTGGTAGTATATTTAGAGGTGCATGTGTCTTATTCACTCTGTTTTTTCCTAGAGCTCCAGGAAGAAATCCCAGCCAGCGTTTCACCCTATCTGTGATTTGGGGGGGCGTGTCATAAATATAAAGGGAAGGGTAAACACCTTTAAAATACCTCCTGGCCGGAGGAAAAGCCCTTTCACCTGTAAAGGGTTAAGAAGCTAGGATAACCTCACTGGCACCTGACCAAAATGACCAATGAAGAGACAAGATACTTTCAAAGCTGGAGGGGGGGAGAAACAAAGGCTCTCTCTGTCTGTCTGTTGTTTTTTTTCTCCTTGGACATATTCAGGAATTGCTCCTGAGCTATCAAATCACACATTCCGTTAAAGCTAGGGACACCCCTTCCTTGGACCCATTTATCTAACAGATCCTTCATCTGGTTTAGATAAGCCACATTACTTAGTCCAGGCCCTCTCTTAAGGGTTCAAAAGTTTACTCTGTACGTTTCAGATGTAATTTGAAATTGCTTTAAAACCAAATCCTTGAAGTATAGGTAATGGTTTCCTGCAATGACTGAGCAAAACTGGGCATGAACATGTGACTTGTCCATGTGACTCAAAACACTATCTGGTCACCTGTGATTCTCCACTAGCAATGCTGAGGTTTTTGTTTTGAAACAGTGTGTTTCCCTCCACATGGCAGAGGATATAAATGGCCTGGAAACCCCTCCATTTTGCCTCTATCCTGCTCCAGCCCCTGGGTTATGAATTTATACTAATGGGAGTATTCTAACCAATGGACTGAGGACCTTCCAATGATTTGTAATCAGCCAGAGACTTGACCTAAGCCAGCAGTTTATTCCGTCACTGCTACAAGCCTGAACCAAGAACTTTGCAATTACTGTATGTATTTGATTCCTTTAACCAATTTTAACTCTCATGTTTCTTTCTTTCTTTCTTTCTTTCTTTCGTTTTATGAATGAACCTTTAGTTTTAGATACTAAAGAATTGGCATCAGCGTGATTTTTGGGTAAGATCTAAGTTATATATTGACCTGAGTGTGTGGCTGGTCCTTTGGGATCAGAGGAACCTTTAATTGATGAAACTGGTTGTAAGGAACCACTCACCTTTAAATCCAGTGTTTTCAGTGCTAATACAAGGACTGGGATGCCCAAGGAATCTGGTTTTATTACTTCTTGTTAGCCCATTTGGTGAAACAGAAGTTTACTTTTGTTGTTGGTTTGGTATATCCTATGGGGGAATAGCCACCAGTCTTGGGGTGTATCTGCCCTATTTCTCAGCAGTTCGTCCTGAATTTGGCATCCTCAGTTGTGACCCACTGAAGCATGGTCACACCCATTATGGCCATTCTTATGCTGTTGTTGTGACGGGTAGCCCTCCACCTTCCAGGGTGCTACCTGATATACTGGGATACATCTGAGCCCGCCTGTTCCACCAGCCTCGGCTCCCTCACCCTTTCCTGCTGAGCCAGGCCCTCAAGCCTCCTCCAGCACACACACAGGTAGGGACACACCCAGCTGCAGAAAGACACAGACACTGAAATCAGCTCTGCGTGGGAAGACTCAGCTCGGGAATTGCCTAGTACTCAAGTGCACACCCCCTCGGGAGTGTAAACCCAAAATTGTACTGTTGTGCACTGCACGGAAACACCCAACCCCATTATGTGCCTTTCCTGTGTTTCCACAATCTGTCTTGAAAGCCTTAATACTCTGATGGGGGCTGGCGGAGAGGAACTTAACTTCTGCCCAAATAAATTTGTTAGTCTCTAAGGTGCCACAAGGACCACTCTGAAACTTACCTCTCAGGGTATATGTATGCAGTGTCTGTGGGTGGGGGTCAGCGCCTAGCACCCAGCCCCAGCACACTTTTAAACCAGTGCCCTTTACTACAGAAAGTGCAAACATGCGGCGCTGGGTGAGTTACTGATGTGACTGCGAGGCACTGAGTGTGCAGCGGGATCTGTGTCGTCAGGCCCTGGTGACCTTCTGTGCCTTCGGATCTGATTGCAGGTTCGGGGACTGTTTGAGAAGCACTGAATAAAAAGGGGGCACAAAGAGGGCAGAACATTTCCCTATAGTGCAGGAGTCGCTGGGAAAGATTCTCTGGCTTGTGCTGTTCCGGGGATCGGACTAGGTCTCTTCTGGCCTTAAAACGGCTAGTTGCTATGTTAATTATTATTAATTAGCTGAGCCTGTAATCATCAGGACCCAGAGCACAACACAAACAGGAATAACTTGTGGGGTCAGCTGGATTTATTGCCACCTCTTGCACTCACTCTGGCTATGCATTACAGTGGTAGTGCACCAACCCACACTGAGATGCCCTCCCTCTTCCCCTCGTCTGGGTCCAGTGGAGCGGTGGGAGCGTACATGTTCCCAGACGTCTGTCTGAACTAGTTGGCAGCCATGGTGCTCTCGATCCAGGGCAGCAGGGAGCAGACTTTGGTGTAGACACCGGGTTGGTCCTTCTGGGCACAACCGATCCCCCAGGACACAATGCCCTGCAGCTCCCCGTTGCAGACCAGTGGACCACCAGAGTCTCCCTGTGTGTAAGTTGAGAGGAAGGAGATGCCAGCAAATTAAGGGATGGTTAAAGTCACCGTACCTCCCCAGTCCATTATACTGCATGCAGTCCCCAGGTCCTTCCCCCTGTTTGCTGGCAGGAGGGCTAGAGTCTCTCTAACAGCCTGACAGGGCCGTGGCCATTAGCCCTCACCTGGCATGCATCCTTGCCTCCCTCCAGGTAGCCAGCGCACAGCATGGTGTTGGTGATCATCCCAGGGTAGGAGCCCTCGCACTCTGCGTTGCTGAGGATGGGGATGTTGACGCACTGCAGGTTGTATGGGCTGAACACTGAAAGGTAGAGGGGAATTGTTAGCACTAGGCATTCTCCTCCTTCCCATGCTGCATCCTGGAGGGATAAAATCGCTATCCTGAACACTAGTCAGGGAGGCAGAATACTCTGAATGTGAAAGTGGGCGTGAGCGTGCCTGGATTCTCTCCCTGGCTCTGGGAGGGGAGTAGGGGCTAGTGGGTTAGAGCAGGGTGGGCGTGGGAGTCAGGACTCCTGGGTTTCCTCCCCAACTCTGGGAGGGTGTGGGGTCTAGTGGATTAGAGCGGGGGGGCCAGGAGCTGGGACTCCTGGGTCCTATCCTGCCTCTGAAGGAGGAATAGGGGCTAGTGGGTTAGAGTAGGGTGTGTGTGGAGTGGGGGAGTCAGGACTCCTGGGCTATCTCCACAGCTCTGGAGGAGCTCTGGCTTAGTTCCCCCTCTGTAAAATGGGGTTGGGCTCCCTGTGGGGTGGGGAAGGGGCACATGTGAGGGTGGTTTAGTTACTGTTGGCAATACCCATCACCTTGTATCCGGCCTTTGTTTTCTCAGGTATGTGAACAAGTGCCTTGTGCTAACTCCATGCACCTGTCGCCGTTCGAGGCACCAGTTCACAGCCAGCCTCAGTGGACACTAACCTCTGGGCTGTGCCAGCTGGCCAGGTCTGGGCAGTGTCAATACAGGGTGGAGGGTGCACAGAGATGGGCTCAGAGCTCATCACTAGAGTTGTGGAAGGGGGCTCCAGTGGGGTTTGGCAGGCCAGGTCAGGGTGCCCCACTTGTATAAAATCCCTGTTTGCTGTACCTCCCCCCAACCCTGTCTCTCCGTGTCTGTGCTTGGACTAGGAGTTCTCTGGGCAGGGACGTCCACAAATGCCTGGCACATTGTGGGCCATGTTATCAGCAGATGATGGTGTTGAGCAGCCTGGGAGCTCCCGAGACAGAGAGAGGGCTAAACTCACCACCGTCACTGAGGATATTGCCCCATCCCGACACCACACAGGAAGTGCCAGCAGCTGGGCAGGCGGTCGGCAGGGGAACGGGCTGGACGTAGGCGTCAGTCTGGACAGGGTGGGCCAACTTGATGAGCATGATGTCGTGGTCCATTGTCTGGTAGTCATAGCTGGGATGCCACACGATGGTCTCGATGCGCATCAGGTGCTCGGTCTGTTCAAAGACCTGGATGTTGTGGTCTCCCAGGATCACCTGCATGGAGTTGGGGCTGGGAAACAAACGGTGGCTCAGAGCCCCTCTGGACAGGCCCCACCAACCCCTGTAATCTCAGCCTGCTCCCACCCCCCTGGTACTGCAATGAAGACACAGTGACATGCACACACAGACGCTGAGTTCCTCACTTACTAGTACCAGCAGTGGGCAGCTGACACCACCCACTGGTCCGTAATGAGGGATCCACCACAGAAATGGTACCCGACATTAAGGGAGACCTGCCAGGGCTGTGAATGGGGGGTGCACTCGTATCCCCCGACAATCTTGTCTCCTCCGTGTGGTGCAGCAGCTGTGGGGAGAAAGCGTTCACTGGATTACATGGGTGACATTTGTAATGAAGCAGCAATGCATGCAGCGGGGCTGGGAAAGCTCTGGACTCTTGTTCCTGTCCCCGCTTTGGGTCTGACGAGCTGGTGGTGGGCTCTGGCGCTGACCAGGGTGGATGCTGTTAGTGTGTCGAATCCTTCAGGTGTGAATTTTGTAAGTGGAGGACTTCAAAGAACCTAAAACCAGGAGTGTTGCTTTAATGGGCCCATGGGCCTACTCGTGCAGTGGGATCCATGCAGATGTTCTCTCAGTGGGACTCCAATGGGCTAGTGCTCTCCATACAGGTCAGACTGTGAGATCGGGGGACTGCTGCTGTCTCTCCTTGGGTTTTTTACATTTTCTTGCTGTGTTGGAAACACACCACAAGAGCCTTGACTCATGCGGACAGAAGCCAGGTAATGAAACTGCTGAGCCTTGTTCCACTTGCCTGAGACGAGCAAAATGCAGAAGGTGAATAAATCCCATACAGGGTGAATAGAACCCAGGCTTTTGCACCAGTCTCTGCCATGATCAGTGACATGGGAACATTTTAGACATTGAAAATGACCCTCCAATGTCATTGGGATAAACTCTTAGAGAGATAAAGGGCCTTGTTTACAATCTGCAGGGGAGGGAAGGTGTCTGTTGTCAGGAACTTTAAACTCTTGTGAGCACTGGCAAGGTGGCACAGTCTGCGCACGTGTGAGTCTAGGATGCCCATTTGGCTTGTGGGATTCATTGCTTAGGCCCCAATCCTGCAAACACTCGTACATACATATGACCTTACTCAGGTGAGTCAGCCCATTGGGTTTGCGCACTATATGTTGCTGGATTAGGGGCCTTATTTTGGTAACAGTCATTTTAAATACCACTGTTAGATAGAATGGGCTCTCTCCTGTGCGGCAATGGGCCACTGCTCTGTTCCCATTTATCTGCATTGATTGTTAAATTGCATAGGCAGTTGCTTGACTACACTTCGGTTTGTTATGAGGTAGATTCAAGTGACCAAATAACCAGGATCAGTGAGGTTTATTGCTGAAAGCCAATAATAAGAAAGTGCAGGGAAAAGGTTCTATACGATACCAGTCTCCAGGAAGCTGTCTCATTCAGCATTGTTACATTTACCTGACACAGAAGGTATGCTCACAAAGTTACGCCCCTAAAGCCATCTTTTTATGTCCTGCCTGTTTACAAGTACAAGGTGCTGTGTATGTAATCTGAAGCTAGATTTAACTAATCAGCTTTCTACCTTGTTTTCCTGGTACCATGTCCTACTCGTATCAGGTTTGTTCTGAAGTTTTGCATTCCAGGGAACAAAGGGCATGAAGGCACCTCCTGGGTCTGAGCGAGGGTAAAACGATCATGTCATGTCCTTTTCCTTAGGGACATTCCAGTATAGGCCTGTAAGAGCAACTCCCTATCTGGTGCTATGGTAAAGCTGTCATCTGTCCTGGGCTTGACAGCTTCCTTATTTGCTTAAGCCAAAACTTTCTTTAGTAAATGCAAGGGGTTATGGGACACTCAGCATAAGTGAGTAGGGTTCTATAACAAGTATAGGCCACTCTAGGCTATGTAACTACTGTTATATTATTCTTATGTGCTTAATACTTACTGATATATTCCTATTGATAATGTGAGATATATAAACACTAGCCCAGCCTATATTAATCAACACACGCCTCCACTCCTGCTGGGCAGAGCCAGGACACAGCAGAGGACCTGGCCCTTCATCCACCCCTAATGCAGAGATGCCCAGGCAAACCCAGAGGTTTCAGCTGCTCCTTTACTAATGCACCAGCTCCTGCAGAAATTACACTTTGTTTCATTCTAACCCTTAGCTGGAGCCGGTTTAATTTCACTCTGATTTTGCAGCTAGGTCCTGGCCCCCCGTCACTACCGAGCTCCACAAGCTAGCCTGGCTGCACACAAGATAATTACCTGCCACCGCAAGCAACGCCAGTACGAGCCACATTGTCATACTTCTATCCAGGCTGTTGGACATGAAAGAACAAGCCCCAGCCCTCAGGTATTTATAGGGGAGCTGTTATGGAAAGTTTATTCCTAATCTGCTTGCTGGGGATTTCTCCATGTGGGCAGCAGATGCAGCTTTCACATGAGCCACTGATAGGGCAATGAATAATGCCTTAAAATACAACTGACGTCTTTATTTCTGATTCTTAGCCAGATTGATTCTTCTAATACCAGACCCCTCAATATGCACCATAAGAGCAGTACAATGGCAGGCGTTCCAGAGACCTCTCTTAACAGCTGTCTTCAGGGAGTGGGATGGGACCTCAGTAGGGGGGCTCTCTCCTCTCACAGTCAGTGCTGATACTAATGCCCCAGTTCAGTGCTAGGGGGTGGTGGGAGCTCAATAGGGGGGCACTCTCTCCTCATGGAGCCGACCCCATTCCCCCACCCAGAGCTCAGGGGTGCTGTACTGCAGGGAGTAAGGTGGGTCTGAGTCAGGGACGCTCTCCCCTTGCGGCTAGGGCTGACCGCAGGACCCTGGCACGGCATTAGGGGGCGCTGTGCTACGGGAGGTACCATTTTGGTGCTGAGACACGTTGCGCTGGTTTTGTGCTTGCTAAAGTGCGAAAGTCACTGCTCTAGGCCAGCAGGTCTCACACGGTGGGTTGGGACTCCAATGTGGGTTGCGACCCTATTTTAATGGGGTGGCCAGGGCTGGCTTAGACATGCTGGGGCCAAAGCCCAAGCACCACCGCCCAGGGCAAAAGCCTTCAGCCAAGGACTGCAGGGCTCAGGTTACAGGCCCCCTGCCTAGGGCTGAAGCCCTTGGGATTCCATTCTGGCCCTCCCACCCAGGGCAGTGGGGCTCAGGCAGACTCAGGCTTTGGTCCTCCCACCTCATGGGGTTGTGTAGTAATTTTTGTTGTCAGAATGGGGTCATTGTGCCATGAAGTTTGAGAACCGCTGCTCTAGGCCATGCTATTTCCTTGCTTATGCTGTTTGCTTTCCTGTATCACTGCTGTTCTTGCATAACTGAGTATGCAGATCTCAGTGTGGTTTCACCTGTCGCACAGAGAGATAGGGGCAAGAACCACACACAGACATCTCCTAGAAAGGTAGGGTGGAAAGGGACCTCGAGGTCATCTAGTCATGTGACTCTCAACCTTTCCAGACTCCTGTGCCCCTTTCAGGGGTCTTATTTGAGTCTGATTTGTCTTGTGTACCTCCCAGGTTTCACTACTTGCTTACAAAATCAGACATAAAAATGCAAAAGTGTCACAGCACACTAGTACTGAAAAATGGCTACTTTCTCATTTTTATCATATAAAATAAATCAATTGGAATATAAATATTGTACTTACATTTCAGTGTCTAATGTGGTTATATATGTATCATCTGTATGAAATTGTAATTTGTGCTGACTTCACTAGTGCTTTATGTGTAGCCTGTTGTAAAACTAGGCAAATATCTAGATGAGTCAATGTACCCCCCGGAAGACCTCTGGGGGTACCCACATTGATACAGGTACCCCTGGTTGAGAACGACTGAGCCAGTCCATCCCCCACGCTGGCAGGATTAAGCGTATCAAGATCTCCTTGGCAAATGTTTGTCCAGCCTGGTCTTAAAACCTCCGATGAAGCGGTTGGCTATTGCTTATCACCCTGATATTCTCTAGAGGCTTTCCAATGGATTTCCTAATCCTTTGTTCCCCTGTCTGCCCAGGTATTGAAGTTAGACTGACCTGAGTTGCTGAAGCGCTTCGTGTGCTCCTGGGATTGGTCAGAGGCTGGGGGGCGGCATCATTGGCTAAAAAAGCAACAGGAGAGTAGCCTTTGCTCAGAGAGGCCTAGCTCACAGCTTAGCTCCAGATCAGCCCAGCTAAGGCCACCAGGCTTTTCCACACATGCTATTGCACAGGGGCTCCCTCTGTTTACTGTGGTAGCCAGTTGTAATGATGCTGGTTCTGATGGGACCCAACTGAGAGTGCCAATGCAGGACAAATTGCAGGGAGGCATAGCTCAGTGGTTTGAGCATTGGCCTGCTGAACACAGGGTTGTGAGTTCAATCCTCAAGGGGACCATTTAGGGATCTGGGCCAAAAACTGGGGATTGGTCCTGCTTTGAGCAGGGGGTTGGACTGGATGACCTCCTGAGGTCCCTTCCACCCCTGATATTCTATGATTCAAGCAACGCAGTTACAGCCCAAGGCTGGGGTTTTTCCACCTCTAAGGCAAACCAAACCAGCCAAACAGAGCAGACTTTCCTCTCACCCCACTGGCTAACCACAAGTCACACAAGCAATTCCCTTCGACACTCCCGTTTCCCAGTATCATCACCAGTGCTACTCGTTATGGGGACAAATGGTGATGAAAACCAATACCCCAGTAAAAGAAAAAAGGTTCTCTCGATCCCAAAGGACCAAGCCCTAGACCCAGGTCAATATACAAATCAGATCTTACCCACAAATCACGCTGTTGCCAATCCTTTAGAATCTAAAGGTTTATTCATAAAAGTAAAAAGATATAGATGAGAGCAAGAATTGGTTAAATGGAATCAATTACATAACCGGGTCATGACCAGTAATGGTAAGGTTCTTGGTTAAGGCTTGTAGCAGTGATGGAATAAATGGCAGGTTCAAATCAAGTCTCTGGAGTGCATCCACAGCTAGGATGGGTCATCAGTCTTTGTTTAGAGGTTCCGTTTGTAGCAAAGTCCCTCCAGAGGTAAGAAGCAGGATTGAAGACCAGATGGAGATAAGACATCAGCCTTTTATCGTCTTTTCCAGGTGTAAGAACACCTCTTTGTTCTTACTGTGGAAAATTACAGCAAAATGGAGTTTGGAGTCACATGGGCAAGTCCCTGCATACTTTGCTGAGTCACAAGGCCTATCTGCCTTCTCTCAGTGGGTCAATGGTATAGCTGATGGTCCTTAATGGGCCATCCAGCAGGCTAGGCAGAGCTGACACCAACTTGTCTGGGGTGTCACCCAGAAGCATACCATAAGTTTGAAATACAGACAGTATAGAGCCAATATTCATAACTTTAACTACAAAAATGATTCAAACATATAGACAGTATAATCATAACCAGCAAACCATAACCTTGTCTTAGACACCTTATTTGACCCCCTTTATACAAGATTTGGTGCCACTGCAGGACCTTAGTTGCAACAATGATCTGTACGGTCCCAGATTATGTCAATAATGTCACACCCCCAAAGCAAAATTGATGCAGGAAGGGATGACACAAACATCACTGACTGCATCCCAAGAGCTCCCCATCCTTGGTTCTGTCTTACTACAGCTAGTATTGGGTTAGAAGCCGTACCAGTGTATACCAGAAATGGTTTATCAAAGTCATGTGCAATAACATGAATGAATCTCTTTACAAACTCATGGTAAAACTTGGTGAGAACAATAGTGGATTGGATCTGCTCTTGCAGCGTGGTTCCTGTATGTCTCATGTGATCTTGCCAAGAGCTAAAGAACATAGCTACTTTATCCATACAAGCTCTGGCAAATGTTTGAAACCCAATTAACATCAAGTCAATGTAGACATTGATGTTGTCCATGGTATAGAAATCTTGGCATTTAGCCGTGAAAGCAATTTGGTAGTGTGCCTTAGTTTCCCCTTTCATACAGCACATCAGTTCCAAGACTGTTCACAGGCATTAACTGTGCAACATCAGTATAACAATGCCTTTTACATAAAGTGTGATCTTATGTATAGCTTTTAACATATTCAAGGGATTTTCCAAAAGATTGGGCACATTGCACATTTTTACAGTTTTTGGTAATAGCAACACATTAGTTACAAGAATTACCATTAGCAATAACAAGAAATTCATTGCAAGTGTCCATTTACAATCATTTTTGTCATGCCACACCTTTGGCTCAATACCATTGAGGTTTGGGCCTGTTAGGGTTAGCCTGTGGCTTCCCTTTGCAAAATTAAGGTCTGTCTTTCCTTCCTGTCCTGAAGGATCAAACCCTGATTTCTCTTGCTTAACAGAATTCACGGGCTGATTGGGTGTGCCGTCTATGCTAACGGTTATTAGCAAAAAGAAAAGGAGGACTTGTAGTACCTTAGAGACTAACAGATTTATTTGAGCATAAGCTTTCGTGAGCTACAGCTCACTTCTTCGGATGCATGTTGTCATAAATATAAAGGGAAGGGTAAACCCCTTTGAAATCCCTCCTGGCCAGGGGAAAGCTCCTCTCACCTGTAAAGGTTTAAGAAGCTAAAGGTAACCTCGCTGGCACCTGACCAAAATGACCAATGAGGAGACAAGATACTTTCAAAAGCTGGGAGGAGGGAGAGAAACAAAGGGTCTGTGTGTCTGTCTATATACTGGTTTTCTGCTGGGGATAGACCAGGAATGGAGTCTTAGAACTTTTAGTAAGTAATCTAGCTTGGTATGTGTTAGTTTATGATTTCTTTAAATGGCTGAGAAAAGAATTGTGCTGAATAGAATAACTATTTCTGTCTGTGTATCTTTTTTGTAACTTAAGGTTTTGCCTAGAGCGGTTCTCTATGTTTTTGAATCTAATTACCCTGTAAGATATCTACCATCCTGATTTTACAGGGGGGATTTCTTTATTTCTATTTACTTCTATTTTTATTAAAAGTCTTTTTGTAAGAAAACTGAATGCTTTTTCATTGTTCTCAGATCCAAGGGTTTGGGTCTGTGGTCACCTATGCAAATTGGTGAGGCTTTTTATCCAACATTTCCCAGGAAAGGGGGGGTGCAAGTGTTGGGAGGATTGTTCATTGTTCTTAAGATCCAAGGGTCTGGGTCTGTAATCACCTAGGCAAATTGGTGAGGCTTTTTACCAAACCTTGTCCAGGAAGTGGGGTGCAAGGTTTTGGGAAGTATTTTGGGGGGAAAGACGTGTCCAAACAGCTCTTCCCCAGTAACCAGTATTAGTTTGCAGAGTAACAGCCGTGTTAGTCTGTACTCGCAAAAAGAAAAGGAGTTCTTGTGGCACCTTAGAGACTAACCAATTTATTTGAGCATGAGCTTTCGTGAGCTACAGCTCACTTATAAATTGGTTAGTCTCTAAGGTGCCACAAGAACTCCTTTTCTTTTTGCGAGTATTAGTTTGGTGGTGGTAGCGGCCAATCCAAGGACAACGGGTGGAATATTTTGTACCTTGGGGAAGTTTTGACCTAAGCTGGTAAAGATAAGCTTAGGAGGTTTTTCATGCAGGTCCCCACATCTGTACCCTAGAGTTCAGAGTGGGGGAGGAACCTTGACACATGTAGTGGAGAATCTCCTTTCCGCTGCATGCATCCAATGAAGTGAGCTGTAGCTCACGAAAGCTTATGCTCAAATAAATGTGTTAGTCTCTAAGGTGCCACAAGTACTCCTTTTCTTTTTGCGGATACAGACTAACAGGGCTGCTACTCTGAAACTAGCTATTAGCAAGTCTTCTCCCAGTCAGTCAAGTAATTTGCATTACGACAGACAGGAGCCAGTTCACCAGTTTTCAGATCCTTAACTGCTACTGATTCCAAGGCTAAACTCTGTCTTAAAGAGATACCATCCATTTTCAGCTTCCACACGGAATTAGATGTTAAGTTCACTGAGAGACTACAAGTCATATCCAAAGTGTCTAGAGGTGAGAGTAGACCTGCCATCTACCCAGTCTTCCCTCTGAACCTGAGACACAGACTGTTCACTCACAGAATCTACGGGCTTGGCTACACTTGCACTTTGTACCACAATAAAGCCGCCCAGAGCGCGTTACCTTACCTTGCAATGAATCATGTGCTAAAGTATGACTGACTTGTTTATTTCTGATTCTTAGTCAGATTTATTTTTCTAGTAGTAGACACGTCAATATGCACCATAGGAGCGGTCCAATGGCAGGTGTCTGGACTTCAGGGTCCCATTCCTAACAGTTGGCCATAGTAAAAACCCAGGTTGCTACAGGGAGTGGGATGGGAGCTCAGTAGAGATGCTCTTCCCTTGCAGTCAATGCCCAAGTGCACTGTTAGGGGTTGCTGTGTTACAGTCAGTGGGTTGGGGTCTCTTAGGGTGTGCTGTCCCCATTCAGTCAGTGCTGGCCCCAGTACCCCGTTTTGGCACTAGGGGGTGCTGTATTGCACAGAGCAAGGTGGGGATGTGAATGGGGGCACTTTCCCCTCACAGTCAGTGCTGGCCCCAGTACCCCATCATGGCAGTAGGAGGTGCTGTAGGGCAGGGAACAAGGTGGGGATGTGAATGGGGGCACTCTCCCGTTGCAGTCAGTGTGGGCCCTGGCCGTCGATTCTGTGGTTGCTGAAGACCCCATGCTATCGACTGTGACAGGTCTCTGTTAAGAACCCCTGTCCTGGCAAATCCCAATAAGCTTTGAGAGAGGAATGCAGTGTGCACCTGGAGGAAGTTGTGAGAATGGCAGGGTTGTTGCCTGATGGCTCCCTTCCTGTAGGAGGTCTTGCCAAGGCTGTGCCTGCACTGGGCCATTGGGGACCTTGACTCTTCTCCAGTACAGACAGGGCTACAGAGCAAAGGAAGCTCCTTACTGGCTGGCTGCTTAGACTGTGAGCTCTGGCCCAGGGTCTGTCTCCGGTGTGTACAGCAAGGGGTGTGATGGGGCCCCGACCCCAGACTCGGAAAGTCAGCCATGCCGATGGTACAATAACCTGAGCCCGTTGTACTCTCCTGCTGCCTTGGGCAGAGCTGTCCCAGCAGTGAATTACAGTCCATCTTTCCTAGTGTTTAACTAGTGGTGCTATTGGCAGTGAGGGACAGGCTTTCAGTCTGTGCCCCTCCTCCTCATGGGCTAGGAGACAGGAGCTGGACTGCTGGGAGAGCAGGATGTGCTGGCAAGGGGCCACTTGTCCCAGCTGAGTGTGGAGCAACAGACCTTCCTATTCCCCCTCCCCAGCACCTTCTCTGCGTCTGACCCCGTGTGTATGGAGGTATGGAAGAGGGGATTTGGGTGGATGGGGTGGGATGGAGGAGCTGCATGTGTGTGGAGGGGTGCTTGGGTTGGAGGGATGTGTGTCTAGGGAGAGGGGTGGTCATAATGTCTGTGTGGAGGGATGGGAAGATTGGAGGGAGGAGGAGGGGGATAGGCAGGTTGGTGGGAAGAGATGGGGGATGGCGGCTTGAGGAGGCAGGATAGATGGGTGGGAAGGGATGGGGGCGGGGGGGATGAGGAGAGGGATAGGTAGATTGGTGGGATGGGATGAGGGGGTGCGGGGGTAGGTAGGTTGATGGGAAGGGATGGGGAGGGGGAATAGGTAGATTGGTGGGAAAGGATGGGGGGTTGGGGGATGAGGAGGATGTCACGGCGTGTGGGGGAGTCACACCCTGCATCCCCACTTCCTGCGATTCACTGAAATTCTCAGCCAGCCAGTAAAACAGAGGTTTATTGGATGACAGGAACACAGCCCAAACCAAGTACAAACAGGTTCTTGTAGGTACAGAAACCAGGACCCCTCTGTCCTGTCCATCTTAGGGGGCAGGGAGCCCAGACCCCGGTGCTGGACCGCCCGCTGTTTCACCAGCCAGCTCGAAAACTGAAACCCCCTCCCGCCGTCTCACCCCACCACAGCCCAGCTCCTCCTCCAGCCTTTGTCCAGCTTCCCGGGCAGAAGGTGTCACCTGGCCCCAGCCCCCTCCTGGGCTGAGGTAACAGGCTCAAGTATCATCCCCAGGGGTGAAAGTAAGTCGAGTGACTTACCGGTACACTGGGGCCAGCGCTGGCCCCCGGAAGGTGCAGGGCCTAGGGCGGAAGGGCGGGGCTGAGGGGGTCAGAGCCAGCCCCAGCCCACCCTGTAAGGTAAGTGCCGCCCCATCTCCTCTTCCTCCTTCCCCCCTCCCCCACTGGGGTAGCAGCAGCAGCCTGGGGCTCCGGGGGCTATTTAAAGGACCAGGGCGTCAGAGGCAGCTGGAGCCCCAGCCCTTTAAATAGCCCCCGGAGCCCTGGAGTAGCGGTGGCGGGGCTCCAGCGGCTATTTAAAGGGCTGGGGTGGTAGAAGCAGGGGAGCCCCAGGCCCTTTAAATAGCCATCGGAGCCCCACGGCTGCTAGCCCAGGGCTCCAGCAGAGGGGCACTGCTGGGAGCCCCAGGCCCTTTAAATTGCCCCCTGGGGAAGCTGAACTGCCCCAGTATGGCACACCAGCTCTTGCCAGTACGCTGTACTGGGGCATACCGGCTTACTTTCACCTCTGATCATTCCTCAAATGAAGTCACACCCTGATATCCCACCACCACTGCAGACAGTACCAGTAAAACTCCCACGCAACATTACCAGGTCAGTACTCCCCACTCCCTGCTGCGTCCCATCTCTCCTCCCTTCGAGACTGAACTGAGCGGAGACAATCTAACCAGTGACCTGGGGAAGTTCAGGCCCCCCTCTCCGGGACAGCGCATCCGCTATCACGTTGGCACTTCCCTTCATGTGGACAATGTCCATGTCGTAATCCTGCAGGAGCAGGCTCCACATCAGGAGCTTGGCGTTGGCTCCTTTCATCTGGTGCAGCCAGGTCAGGGGAGAGTGGTCGGTGTAGACGGTGAAGTGTCGCCCGAAGAGATAGGGCTCTAGTTTCTGAAGGGCCCATACCATAGGCAGGCACTCCTTCTTGATGGCTGCATAGTTTTGCTCCCAAGGTAACAACTTCTTGCTCAAGTACACGATGGGGTGTCTCTCCCCCTTTTCATCAGCCTGCATTAACACCGCACCCAGCCCCGTGTCTGAGGCATCAGTGAACACCATAAAGGACTTGTCAAAGTCTGGATTTATCAGAACTGGGGCACTGACCAGAGCCTCCTTCAGCACACAGAGAGCCCTCTGGCACTGCCCGGTCCAGACCACCTTGTCTTGCTTCCCTTTCTTCCATATGTAAGCAGAGTCAGGATGAGCTCCACCCTGACATCTGGTTGTGAGGTGTGGCAAGTTGTGGAAAAGAACTTCAGGGGCTGATCTCATTTGCATAGGCACACCCACCCCTCCTAGCATGAGCCATGGCTGCCCAAATGGTCACTTTGGCTGCTGTGGGATCCCCAGTTTCTCTGTTATTGGGGCAGGAAGAATAAATTATTATCCTGATTATGTGAATCAAGGACAGTGGAACTGTACTTGGCCTTTTGTTATGATGGAGGGACTCGCCATCTTCTCAGGAGCACTTGCTAGGCAAGGGATATGGGTTCCAAACTTAGTGACTGGAGAGAGGCTGGGGATAGAATACCTGGTGGTATGGGCACCTGGTGAGGGCTATACATGTTAATTGCACTTTCTTTCTCTACTGTGGAATGTCAGAGCTAATTTTGATTCCATTAGGAGTCTAGTTACAGGTTGCTGAGCTGAATTCACTTTGAGCCAATGGTGTACCAGCACTGAGGGTCCCCTACTACAAGCTGAAATCGCAAAAGACCTAAATTACTAAGAGTTAAGATCACTGAGTGTTGTGTTAAGTACTGGGGGAGCGTGAAGATATATTGCGGAGCAGCAGTTTGTGGGACTTGCTGCGGGATGGCTGGCAGAGCGGTGTGGCTGGAGCAGCTCATGGGTGGGGGCTGGCAGAGCAGAGCGATTTGTGGGACGGCTGGTGGAGCGGAGCAGAGCCGTAAGGTGCCCCTTAACCCTCCCATTTCCACCCAGGTTGGGAGGTAAAACTCTGCAGATAAACTTTCGAACTCTGGGGTTGCACTGACCAGGGGCAGAGACTTCTGGGTTGTTGGACTTTTGGGACTTTGGGTGACTTTTGGGTTGCTGGACTCAAGAACCAAAGGGAAAGGACACAGCCCAATTTGCTTGGGATGGGTTTTGCTCATGGGTTGTGTTATGAATCCTGTTGGTGGTGTTTCCCCAACAAAATGCCACATTGTTTCTCTCTGTTATTAAAAGGCTTTTGCTACTCTCAGACTGTGCTTGCGAGAGGGGAAGTATTGCCTCTTAGAGGCGCCCAGCAGGGGTGGTATATAGTTGTCCCAAGTCACTGGGTGGGGGCTCGAGCCAGTTTTGCATTGTGTTATTGGAATGGAACCCCTAGATACTGAACCTGGCCCTTGTTGCTGCCAACTCTGACGGGCAGAAGGGTTACACATAGCTCAGTGTTGGGGGCAGCTATGGAGCTGAAGTGTGGCACAAATCTTCGATAATACCCAGCCATCCCAAATAGGGCTTGGTTTTGCTTTTTGGTGTGGGGAGCGGGCCAGTCTCTGATCGCCTCCACCTTGGCTGGTTCTGGCTTTAGGCAGCCGCTCCCCACCCGGTGGCCCAGGTAAGATACTTCCGCCATCCCCACCTTGCACTTCTCTGCTTTTACAGTCAGCCCAGCCCCCTGGAGCCGGTCCAGCACTTGTCTAACCTGGGACACGTGGTCCTCCCAGGTCTGGCTAAAGACACAGATGTCATCAATATACGCCAGGGCAAAACTCTCCATCCCCCTCAGTAGCTGATTCACCAGGCACTGGAAGGTGGCTGGTGCCCCCTTGAGGCCGAAAGGCCGGGTCAGAAACTCATAGAGCCCCAGAGGGGTGATAAAGGCCGATTTCAGCCGGGCATCTGCATCCAGCGGCACTTGCCAGTAGCCCTTTGTAGGGTCCATGGTGGTAAGGTACCAAGCTCCTCCCAGCTTCTCTAGGAGCTCGTCAGGCCTGGGCATGGGGTAGGCATCAGACACGGAGATGGCATTAAGCTTCCAATAGTCCACACACAACTGGATCGACCCGTTCTTTTTGGGCCAGCACCACAGGCGAGGCCCAAGGTCTGGAAGATGGCTGGATCACCCCCAAAGCCAGCATGTCACGGACCTCTCTTTCCAGGTCCTGAGCAGTTTCCCCGTGACTTGAAAGGAGGAGCATCTTATAGATGGGTGCGACCCTGTCTCCACCCAGTGAACAGTCAGATTAGTGAGTCCAGGCTGGTTGGAAAACAGCTGTCGGTACGGATGCAGCATCCCCCTGACCTCAGCTTGCTCAGCAGGGCTGGGCTGGGCTGGGCTGATCAGAGAGAAGAATTGGTTCCAGGGAGGAGCCAGCTCCTGTCTCAGGGAATAGATCTACTAAAGGGTTATGTCCCTGCTCCTCCCAATGTCCACACACAGCCAACACCATATTCCCCCTGTCATAATATGGCTTCATCATATTAACATGGTACACCCGGTGGTGGTGTGCCTGCTTAGACAGCTCCACCACATAGTTTACCTCACTTAGTTGCTTGACAACCTTGAAAGGGCCTTCCCAGGCGGCTTGTAGTTTGTTTCTTCTCATGGGGATGAGAACCATCACCTGGTCTCCGGTGGCGTAGGCGTGGGCCTGCACTGTGTGGTCATACCAGACCTTCTGCTTCCTCTGGGCTCTGGCCAGATTCTCCTTGGCTAAGCCCATGAGCTCAGCAAGTCTTTCTTCGAAGGTCAAGACATACTCCACCACTGATTCTTCATCGGGAAAGGCCTTGCCCTCCCATTCATCTCTCATCAGGTCCAAGGGCCCCCTTATCCTTCTTCCATATAACAGTTCAAAAGGCGAAAACCCGGTAGACTCCTGGGGCACCTCTCTGTACGCAAACAGCAGGTGAGGTAAATACTCGTCCCAATCCTGCACGTGCTGGCTCATAAAGGTTTTCAGCATCATCTTTAGAGTTCCATTGAACCTCTCCACCAGCCCATTGGACTGGGGGTTATAAGCTGAGGCCCAGTTGGGCCGGACCCCACATTTCTCCCACAAGCACCGGAGCAGGGCCGACATGAAGTTGGAGCCTTGGTCTGTCAAGACATTCTTGGGGTACCCCACTCGGCTGAAAATGGTCAGCAGTGCATCTGCCACGGTGTCTGCTTCGATAGAAGACAAGGCCACTGCCTTGGGGTAGTGGGTAGCGAAATCTACCACTCCCAGAATGTATTTTTTCCCCGACCGGGTCGTCTTTCTGAGAGGCCCCACGATGTCCATGGCCACCTTCTGGAAAGGCTCCTCTATGATGGGCAAAGGTTTCAAAGCCGCTTTTCCCTTGTCCCGGGCCTTCCCCACCCTCTGACAGGGGTCACAGGATCAGCAATACTGTTCGAGAATAGTAAAGACCCCAGGTCAGTAAAAGTTCTGTAGCAGCCTCTGCCAGGTGCACCGGATTCCCTGGTGCCCTGAGAGGGGGATGTCATGGGCTAGGTACAGTAGTTTTGGGTGATACTTCTGGGGGACCACCAGCTGCCTCCTGATCCCACACGACTCCACTTCCCCTGGGGGAGCCCATTCTTGGTACAGGAACCCCTTCTCCCACAGGAACCTCTCTTGGCAGCCTTTCCCTAGGGTCTGTGCCGCACTGAGGCCAGCCAGGTCCCTGAGCTTCCACAAAGAGGGGTCTTTCTGAAACTCGGCCTGGAACTTGGCAGTTGGGGAAGGCGTCACCCCTCTGAGCCTTGTCCCTGGGCACTCTCTCCCCACTGGGGTAGGGTCCTGTACCTCCTGTGAGGTACTCTCCCCGATGTCAGGGCCTAGTGCCCTTGCTGGCTCTGGGTCACAACTAGGGCGTTCTGGGGGTTGCTTGGCCAGTCCTCTAGGTTGCCCCCCATCAACGGGCCCTCCTTGGCTCCCCATTTCAGATGTACCCTTGCCACGGGCATCTTGAATGGGGTCCCACCCACACCCGTCAGGGTCAGGTAGGTGTTGGGCACCACCCGATCTGGGGCCACCACCTCAGGCCGGGAGTGTCTCCTCTGCACCTGTATCCCAGTATCCATTCACCTTCCTCCCATCCACCTCCAGGGGAACAAGGCACTCGCTCCACAGGGACAGCCCTATACCCACCCAGTTAACTGAGAAGCTTGAGTCCGGACCATCCAGCCCCCCACAGGAGCTGGCCTGGGGAACTCCTCCCTCCTGAGCAGTTGGACCAGCCCCTTCTTCCTGGGAAGCCTGCCCCTTCTCCAGCTGGGTCCCTACCCAGTTAACCCTGTGCTGGTTCGGTTTGCTCAGTCTGTCCTTGAGCTTGGGGCATTGGGTCCATATGTGGCCTCTTTGGCCACAGTAATAGCAGCTCATGTCCCATTGGTCCTCTCGAGCCGGGCAGTTGGTTCTGATGCCGGTTGTTCCCTTTGGGAGGCGATTCTCCACATTCCCCCTTTGGGGGGTCCCAGGGTGTTTCTTTCTTTGCATCATGGTGGGCTTATTCTTTTGGGACTCCTCCTTTCCACCTCCTGACCGGCTGTCCACAAACTCATCAGCCAGACCTGCGCTCTGCAGGTCCTCTGGCTTTTTGTCCACCAACCACAGCCTCAAGTCGGATGGGCAGTGTTCATACAGGTGCTCCAGTACAATCAGTTTAGCCATGTCTTCCTTAGTCTGGGCCCCATCCGCCCACTTGTGGACATAACCCTCCATTCAGAGGATCAGTTCCAGATATATGACCTCAAGGGTTTTACGCTGACTCCGGAGCTCTTTCCGGTATGCCTCGGGAGTCATCCCAAATTTGTGTAACAGGGCCTTTTGGAACAGTTCATAGCCCCCTGCCTCCACCCCTTCCATTTGGCTGTATATCCCTATGGCTTTGGGGTCCAGTAAGGGGGTGAGGAACCAGAGCCTGTCTGCAGGGTCAAACCTGTGCAGCTCACAGGCCTTCTCAAAGGCAATCAGGAATTCATCTATGTCCTCCCCTTCCTTAAACTTGGACAGGATGCGCTTATCAAAGCTCCATGCTGTCCTGGGTCTCCCCCTCACTCAACGCAGCAGGGGGCTCTCTGCTCCTCAGCCTTGCCAACTCCAGTTCATGCTGCCGCTGTTTCTCCTGATCTTCCAGCTCTTTCAGTTTTATCTCCCTCTCCCATTCCAGCCACCTCAGCTCCAGGAATGGGGAGCTCCGCCGTAAGGGTCCAGTAAGGAGCTGGCCACAAGGGTCATGGTGCCCCTGGGGTTCACCAGGCTCCTTCCAGCCCCTCCCATAGCCATAGGTAGGAGGGGCCTTGGAGCGCTCTCAGCAGCAGTCTGACCCCTCCCAGCCAGGACAGACACCAGTGCCCACGCTGCATCTGTCGGGCTGCTCCCCTCAGAGACAGGGATTGGGTCTTCTGCGCGATCTTCCTCCTCCAGCTGGGCAATCAGCTGTTCTTTGGTGAGCTTCCCAAAGCCCAGGCCTCTCTGCTTGCATGGCTCGACCAGGTCCCTCTGAAGGCGATGGTTATACATCTTCTCGCTGTTCCCAAGTGGCTGTGGAGTCACAGGCCTGTGTGCTCTCAGCTCCCCATGGTTTCCAGGAAAAACCCCTATTGTGCCAGCCCTTATCCAGGTCACCACCTCTCTCCCAGGGTCAAGCCGCAGACTCCTCTGCCCCTGGTCACCAGGGGGACCCCGTTCCTGCAACAGTCCTTCTCTCTCCCAGGGTCAAGCTGCAGACTCCTCCACCCTGGAACTGCTCACCGCAATCCCCGGGGGACCCTGTTACTTCAACAGTCCTTCTTGTTGGTCACACCCTCCCAGGGGTTAAGAGTAGCTTCTCCTTCCCCCGAAACTGCTCCTCTCTGAGCCTTCAGCACACCTGGTCCTTGTTAATACCCCTTCATTTTACTGCTCCCCAGTCACTTACAGCAGGAAGTGCCATCCACGGGGTGCAGTATATCCCATCTCTCCCACCAGTTGTCACGGAGTGTCGGGGAGTCAGGGCCTTGCACCCCCCACTTCCTGCTATTCACTGAGACTCTCAGCCAGTGAGTAAAACAGAAGGTTTATTAGACGACAGGAACACAGCCCAAAACAGAGCTTGTAGGTACAGAAACCAGGACCCCTCAGTCCGGTCCATCTTGGGTGGCAGGGAGCCCAGACCCCGGTGCTGGACCTCCCTCTGTTTCCCCAGCCAGCTCGAAAATTGAAACCCCCTCCCGCAGTCTCACCCAACCACACTTCCCAGCTCTTCCTCCAGCCTTTGTCCAGTTTCCCAGGCAGAAGGTGTCACCTGGCCCCAACTAAAAGTTCCCAGAAGCAGGTAAAGCCAGACCTTACACTGGAGTCTCATTCTCTGTGGATTAGACTTGTGGAGGTTATAGCAGCACCTCGTGCGCAGGTTCTGGGATGTCCTTTTCTGCAAAGAATCCAAACATCATTATTTATGTAAACAGCTCAATTTGTGAAATATGTACCCATTTCAGTTTTCCATCTTTTTCAATGCGGTATACCAGTGGGCTAAGGTGGTCCACTATGGAGTAAGACCCTATCCACTTTGATTCCAGTGAGCTGTCCCTTTTCCCCATGTTAAGGTACATGACTTGGTCCCCTGTTTCCCACAGGGCTGCCTTTGTGGGCCTTTGTTTCTGAATTTTGTTGTTCATGTGATCGATGGCCTGATTAACCTGATACTGGAGGGTGGTTTTATCTTCTTGTAACTGTTTGAGCCATTGAAAATAATCATGCTGGGTTTCAGAGTAGCAGCCGTGTTAGTCTGTGTCCGCAAAAAGAAAAGGAGTACTTATGGCACCCTAGAGACTAACAAATGGGTTATATTAGAGCTCTCTTCTTGACCCTGTACCAGGTAACTAGGATCAATCATTAGGCGCATTGGATGTCCAAACCGAATTTGGAAGGGTTGAATTTTTGTTCTTAGTCTATTACTGCTGCGGATGGCAGCCAAAATCAGAGGCAGTTTATTCAGCCAGTCTTTCCCAGTGTGATTTACTACCTTCCGGAGAGCTTCCTTAATAGCGCGGTTCATCCACTCAACTTGGCCTGGGGACTGAGGCCGGTATGGTATATGGAGCTTTTGTTTAATTCCCAAGGCTTGTATCATTGCTGTAAAAATTTCTCCTACAAAGGCTCCCCCATTGTCAGAATCTATTATTTCAGGGGTGCCATATCTATATACTACCTCATTAAAAAACTTTTTGGCCACTACCCTGGTGCTATTATCTTTAGTAGGAACTGCCTCCACCCATCCTGAAAAGAAATCAATTATCACCAATAAATACTGGAATCCTTCCTTACTCCTGTCAATAAAATCAATTTGAACCTTGTGCCACAGCCCAAGCCTTCATTGGTGCATCATGGGTTCTCAGTGTGGAGGATGAGCCTTGTCCTGAGCTCACCGCACACAATTTCGCACCCATGTTTTAACATCATCTTCCATACACTCCCATTCTGCTACTTGCTTTAGCCTTCTTAAAGTCCCTACCACTCCTTCATGCATCAACTGATGGGCTACGTTAAGTAACTCTGGTCTTTCTATTATTCCTGGAACTCGGTTAGGGTGGGTTGTAGTACCATCTGGTGGCTCAGATGTGTCAGCACAGACATTCCTTTTCTGACCTCTGGTTACAACTGCTATCTCACGCTGTCGGGCTATGGTATTTCCCGGTTATTCCAGGTAGCCTCCATACCCGTTCCTTTATTGTGTGCCTTTACATGTCGCACCTTCTTTGTTACCCACTGGTAAATCCATTTCCATTTCCATCTTCTGCTTTCCACTTGTTCCGATATCAATCATGTATCCAAAACTGTATCCCCTTCACACAAAAATCACTGTCAGCATAAATATACATGGGCCGTGGGGAATTTTCGTATTGCCTTAAAACCTGATAAATTGCATGGAGCTTGGCATGCTGAGCCGATCCATGGTCTAAATGTCCCTGAATGACTTCCTCTTGTAAGTTAACAGCAGCGTATTTTACACATCTTTTCCCTTTTACTCCCATTGCATTCCCATCAGTAAATCAGATGTGCTTTTCTTGACCCATGGTATTTAATTCTTCCAGTGGGGGTGCCTCTACCAAGGCAATTCTTTGCTCCAGAGTAACCTCTGGATATTCATGTCAGTTTCCTTTTTCAATAAGGGCATGTGTTAGCATGTCTGGCTTGGACACTCTTTCTGTGGTCACCCCTATGTTAACTAAAATAAGCATTCATTGAGCGGTTCGGGTGTTTGAGGCTTTACCTCCCATTAATCTCCCTGACAAAATGTACTTGAGAGGAGTGTGGGTGCTTTGGATAGTAATAGGGGCCATTCCTTTGAGGGGCTCAAAAGATTGTACTGCCTAGATAGCTGCTAGACACTCACATTCACAGGGATCAAAATTTATTTCTGCTCCTTGTAATTTCCTGGATTCATTTGCTACTGGCACTAGCTTTCCCTCTTCATTATTTTGTAACAGTGTGGCAGCCAAGGCCATATTACTGGCTGCCAAATGAATAACAAAAGGCTGAGATTCATCTGGGAAACACAGGGCTGGGGCTGTGAGAACCTTTTGTTTAACAGGGTTAAAGCGGAGTCCTGCCCTTTCCCCCCTTCCCATTCTGTCTTTTTCTTTAGCAGTTTCCCCAATGGGTGAGTTATTTCAGCATATTTATAAATGTGTGGTCTAAGAAAATTGAATCCTCCTAACAGTACTCTTAAAGAATGGGTGACGGTAAGGGCCAGCATTTCTACCAGTGCCCTTACCTTCCTCTGATCTACCTGTCTCCCTTCTTGTCCAGTGACTATGCCAAGGTATGTAGCCTGAGGTAGCACCAACTGAGCCTTGTCTAAGGCTACTTTAAACCCTGTTTCCTGAATTAGTGCCAAAACTTTTTTCATTAGTGTTTGAGATTGTGCCTCAATTTCCCTTTTTTATACAGAAGACCAAGTTTGTAATGCTTTTTTTTTCTGCTGTGCTAAGCTTTAAGTTTATTCACAGGTAATAGCTGAGAAGCATCATTACCATATGACCTTAAAGGTAACATTAAACATTGGGATAAACTTAATATTAACATCAAATCTATTAAAAGTATCTTGTTATCCCATGTTTTTTATTTAGAAAATTTGTTTTTGAGGCCAGTGTGTTCAGTGTTCTCTTGAAATTCCTTGTACAGGCTTTTAAATTTAATTATATCCTTGGGGTTTAGGTGAATTAAAAGGTAGGGGTGTCATGCATATAAACGGACCCCTTTTGTACCTGTCTTCAGATTTCAGCACTTCATACACACAAAAATTAGTATATGTTTTCTACTTAGGGTTAACCTGTCCCTCTCTTATTCTTTAGTTTGACTCCTTTGTGCTGCCATTTATGGGCAGTTCTTTTCTTCCTGTATCAGTTAGGTAATTTGCATTAACACAGAGGCTTTCTGGCTTACTTTTCGATCCAAAGCCATCAGCACCTCAGAGACTCTGTCTTAAAAGGGACACAAGCAACTTCCAACAGAGTTTTGATTTCTTTCCACTTTTAACTTCTGCTTCCAAAACATACAGCGATTTGAAAAAGAAAACACAACCTATTGTGTCTCCCTTTGGATCCCTAATAGGATTTTAATTAAGTAGTATGGTATGTTTTCACATTTCTTTTACCCCTTCTACAATATACACTGCACACGTTTTGGGGAAAATGCACATGCTTCCATAGTTTAACTTCTATAAGATTAGCCATATAAATTTTTATATAGGGAGTAGCTGTTTCTTTTGTGCTCACAGAGTTTTTATGTACCCTTATTAAAGTGACAGTTTGATTACACAGAGCCACCTTAAGGCTCAGTGTGGGGCACTGTCTTTTTTTTTTTTAATTTCTTATTTTTTTACTACACTCTTATCTGCTATTTTGTTACCAAAAAACAAATCCAGAATCTCTTCCCATTCTCCTGGTTTTGACTGCCTTGCTGCAGCCATGGCTTTGGTCTTTAAAAAGATATTGAACTTATAAAGCAGTAAGGGTATGTCTACACTACGAAATTAGGTCGAATTTATAGAATTCGGTTTTTTAGACATCGGTTTTCTATATTCGAGTGTGTGTGTGTCCCCACAGAAAATGCTCTAAGTGCATTAAGTGCATTAACTTGGCGGAGTGCTTCCACAGTACCGAGGCTAGAGTCGACTTCCGGAGTGTTGCACTGTGGGTAGCTATCCCACAGTTCCCGCAGTCTCTGCTGCCAATTGAAATTTTGGGTTGAGATCCCAATGCCTGATGGGGCAAAAAACATTGTCACGGGTGGTTCTGGGTACATATCGTCAGGCCCCCGTTCCCTCCCTCCCTTCATGAAAGCAAGGGCAGACAATCATTTCGCGCCTTTTTTTCTGAGTTACCTGTGCAGCCGCCATACCACGGCAAGCATGGAGCCTGCTCATCTCACTGTCACCGTATGTCTCCTGGGTGCTGGCAGACATGGTAGTGCATTGCTACACAGCAGCAGCAACCCCTTGCCTTGTGGCAGCAGACAGTGCAATAGGACTGGTAGCCGTCATTGTCATGTCCGAGGTGCTCCTGGTCGCCTGTGTGAGGTCGATCAGGAGCGCCTGGGCAGACATGGGCGCAGGAACTAAAGTTGGAGTGACTTGATCAAGTCACTCTCTTTAGTCCTGCAGTCAGTCCTATTGAACCATCTTATGGTGAGCAGGCAGGCGATACGGATTGCTAGCAGTCCTATTGCATCATCTTCTGCTGGGCAGCCATGAGATGTGGATGGCATGCAGTCCTTCTGCACCGTCTGCTGCCAGCCAAAGATGTAAAAGATAGATGGAGTGGATCAAAACAAGAAATAGACCAAATTTGTTTTGTACGCATTTGCAAAGCTGCCCCCCCCCCCCCATCTAGGGGACTCATTCCTCTGGGTCACACTGCAGTCACTCACAGAGAAGGTGCAGCGAGGTAAATCTAGCCATGTATCAATCAGAGGCCAGACTAACCTCCTTGTTCCAATAAGAACAATAACTTAGGTGCACCATTTCTTATTGGAGCCCTCCGTGAAGTCCTGCCTGAAATACTCATTGATGTAAAGCCACCCCCTTTGTTGATTTTAGCTACCTGAAGCCAACCCTGTAAGCCGTGTCATTAGTCGTCCCTCCCTGCGTCAGAGCAACTGCAAACAATCGTGCATCTGAGTTGAGAGTGCTGTCCAGAGCAGTCACAATGAAGCACTCTGATGGGGCTAAAACATTGTCGCGGGTGGTTCTGGGTACATATCGTCAGGCCCCCGTACCCTCCCTCCCTCCGTGAAAGTAAGGGCAGACAATCGTTTCGCGCCTTTTTTCCTGAGTTACCTGTGCAGACACCATACCACGGCAAGCATGGAGCCCGCTCAGCTCACTGTCACCATATGTCTCCTGGGTGCTGGCAGACGTGGTACGGCATTGCTACACAGCAGCAGCAACCCCTTGCCTTCTGGCAGCAGACAGTACAGTACTGGTACCATTTAAAGGTGCGCTGGCGCAGTTTACTGACTCGCTTAGACCTCAGCGAAACCAATATTCCCACTGTTATTACTGCTTGCTGTGTGCTCCACAATATCTGTGAGAGTAAGGGGGAGACGTTTATGGCGGGGTGGGAGGTTGAGGCAAATCGCCTGGCTGCTGGTTACGCACAGCCAGACACCAGGGCGGTTAGAAGAGCACAGGAGGGCACGGTACGCATCAGACAAGCTTTGAAAACCAGTTTCATGACTGGCCAGGCTATGGTGTGAAAGTTCTCTTTGTTTCTCCTTGATGAAACCCCCCACCCCTTGGTTCACTCTACTTCCCTGTAAGCGAACCACCCTCCCCTCCTCCCTTCGATCACCGCTTGCAGAAGCAATAAAGTCATTGTTGCTTCACATTCATGCATTCTTTATTCATTCATCACACAAATAGGGGGATGACTACCAAGGTAGCCCAGGAGGGGTGGTGGAGGAGGGAAGGAAAATGGCACACAGCACTTTAAAAGTTTACAATTTTAAAATTTATTGAATGCCAGCCTTCTTTTTTTTGGGGCAATCCTCTGTGGTGGAGTGGCTGGTTGGCTGGTGGACCCCCACCGCGTTCTTGGGCATCTGGGTGTGGAGGCTATGGAACTTGGGGAGGAGGACAGTTGGTTACACAGGGGCTGTAGTGGCAGTCTGTGCTCCAGCTGCCTTTGCTGCAGCTCAACCATACACTGGAGCATACTGGTTTGATCCTCCAGCAGCCTCAGCATTGAATCCTGCCTCCTCTCATCACGCTGCCACCACATTTGAGCTTCAGCCCTGTCTTCAGCCCGCCACTTACTCTCTTCAGCCCGCCACCTCTCCTCCCGGTCATTTTGTGCTTTCCTGCACTCTGACATTATTTGCCTCCACGCATTCATCTATGCTCTGTCAGTGTGGGAGGACAACATGAGCTCAGAGAACATTTCATCACAAGTAGGTTTTTTTTTCTTTGTAATCTTCACTAGCCTCTGGGAAGGAGAAGATCCTGTGATCATTGAAACACATGCAGCTAGTGGAGAAAAAAAAAGGGACAGCGGTATTTAAAAAGACACATTTTATAAAACAGTGGCTACACTCTTTCAGGGTAAACCTTGCTGTTAACATTACATACGTAGCACATGTGCTTTCGTTACAAGGTCGCATTTTGCCTCCCCTCACTGCGTGGCTACCCCCTCAACCCTCCCCCCTCCCCGTGGCTAACAGCGGGGAACATTTCTGTTCAGCCACAGGCAAACAGCCCAGCAGGAATGGGCTCCTCTGAGTGTCCCCTGAAGAAAAGCACCCTATTTCAACCAGGTGACCATGAATGATATCTCACTCTCCTGAGGATAACACAGAGAAATAAAGAACGGATGTTGTTTGAATGCCAGCAAACATACACTGCAATGCTTTGTTGTACAATGATTCCCGAGTATGTTACTGGCCTGGAGTGGTAAAGTGTCCTACCATGAAGGACGCAATAAGGCTGCCCTCCCCAGAAACCTTTTGCAAAGGCTTTGGGAGTACATCCAGGAGAGCCGCGAATGCCAGGGCAAATTAATCCTTTCACATGCTTGCTTTTAAACCATGTACAGTATTTTAAAAGGTACACTCACCGGAGGTCCCTTCTCCACCTGCCGCGTCCAGGAGGCAGCCTTGGGTGGATTCGGGGGATACTGGCTCCAGGTCCAGGGTGAGTAACAGTTCCTGGCTGTCGGGAAAACCGGTTTCTCCACTTGCTTGCTGTGAGCTATCTACAACCTCATCATCATCATCATCTTCTTCGTCCCCAAAACCTGCTTCCGTGTTGCCTCCATCTCCATTGAAGGAGTCAAACAACACGGCTGGGGTAGTGGTGGCTGAACCGCCTAAAATGGCATGCAGCTCATCATAGAAGCGGTATGTTTGGGGCTCTGACCTGGAGTGGCCGTTCGCCTCTCTGGTTTTCTGGTAGGCTTGCCTCAGCTCCTTAAGTTTCACGCGGCACTGCTTCAGGTCCCTGTTATGGCCTCTGTCCTTCATGCCCTGGGAGATTTTGACAAAGGTTTTGGCATTTCGAAAACTGAAACGGAGTTCTGATAGCACGGATTCCTCTCCCCATACACTGATCAGATCCCGTACCTCCCGTTCACTCCATGCTGGAGCTCTTTTGTGATTCTGGGACTCCATCATGGTCACCTGCAGCTTGCCACACTGGCCAAACGGGAAATGAGATTCAAAAATTCGCGGTTCTTTTCCTGTCTACCTGGCCAGTGCATCTGAGTTGAGAGTGCTGTCCAGAGTGGTCACAATGGAGCACTCTGGGATAGCTCCTGGAGGCCAGTACCGTCGAATTGTGTCCACAGTACCCCAAATTCGACCCGGCAAGGCCGATTTAAGCGCTAATCCACTTGTCAGGGGTGGAGTAAGGAAATCGATTTTAAAAGACTGTTAAGTCGAAATAAAGGGCTTCATCGTGTGGACGGGTGCAGGTTTACATCGATTTAACACTGCTAAATTCGACCTAAAGTCCTAGTGTAGACCAGGGCTAAGGTACCTTAAGGGTTAAATGCTAAATACCAAAGCCAAACAACACTCGTTACCTGTGTCTGGCAAAAAGCATTTCTCAGTTTTGCAACTTTGAATGAAAGATTCAAATGGATTTTAGTGGTGTTATTTAAAAACAAAACAAAACCAATTTATCTTAAACCTACAAAACAAGAGTTTTACAAACCAGGAGTCAAGTATCAGGGGGTAGCCATGTTAGTCTGTATCCACAAAAACAACGAGGAGTCCGGTGGCACCTTATTATTATTATACTGACACATGAAGAGAAGGGTGTTACCTAACAAGCGGAAAACCAGTGTTGGACACATGAAGAGAAGGGAGTTACCTAACAAGTGGAGAAACAGTGTTAGCCAACACTGGTTCTCCATTTGTTAGGAAACTTCCTTCTCTTCATGTGTCAATATAATAATGCCTGCATCTGTAATTTTCACTTCCTGCTTCTGAAGAAGTGGGTTTTTTACCCACAAAAGCTTATGCCAAAATAAATCTGTTAGTCTTTAAGGGGAAACCAGGAGTGTTGGTTTAGGTTATAAACACTCCAGATATTTACACAATATATTTATACACACATTCTTTTTTTCTTAACATCCCTTGCTCTGCTTTAATTTTTACACAGCTGTACGTAGATTACATTTGTATACATTTGGGGGCAGGTAAGTTCCAATAGAAGCCCCTTATGTTCTTTTAGCGAATTTGACTAAATTGTTCATAGTCAAATGATTTAAATCAGACTGTCTCTTTGCCTCATTTATTTACAGACATTCCTTTGGAAAAGGGCCCATTTTTCCTTCAGAATGGCTGCAAAGAAACCAAGAATTATCTTTCTATAACACTTTTCCTTTTTAACATTTTTACAACATTGAGCTGCTTAATTCTCTCCAGCCTCTGCAGAGTTAACTTCTCACTCTCTTTCCTTAAATCACTTGCTTATCTCCCAAAATGACACCTTCATCATCTCAGATTTTACCATTCCACGGATTGTCCCAGGGATCTGAAATCCCCTTGCCTGTGCTTACTGCTTCCCTTACTCCTGCCACTATGCCCCTCAAGGCTCCCAATCAGTTTTCCAATCTCTTTATCTGTTGCCTGCCTGCTTGTTTGGGCCCAATCCTGCTTTCCTCGCTGAACTGTCCCTTCCTGTGGGTACTGGCTTTGTCCCACTAACCATTTAGCAAGGAAGGTGGGCTCCTCAACTAGCCCCCACCCCTCCTAGTCCCTTTTCTTAAACATTTTTCTTAAAATTGTGAAATCATAACAATATCCCACACTCCTATATCCTTCAGAGTGAGGTCTTACAGAAATCTACTCCTAATTTGCCCACACTTTGTGCTGGGATTTACAAAACACAAAAAGTCTATACCCACTAAAAACTCTGCCTGACAGAGCTGGAGGGGGGGAAAGCTAAGTCCCGTACCTTTTGGGCTCAATCCTGCTACGACCGAGGATATATTCACCTATGCAATTTTTCCCTGATAGACGGGTAGGAGCAAGGAATCTAATCCTCCCCCTATTGCCCGGCACTTCTATGACCAGGAGTGTGCATACCTGAATGATCAATCACTTTATACATATGGTATACCTTTTAGCAATATTTTCAACAATCATAGTGCATGTCTTCCCCCTTTCGCAATTCTCCACCAAAAATGTTATGCTTATAAGAAACACACGGGATCTTTTTGAGGGGAAAAGGCAACACGCCCCGATTATTGAAGATACAACAATTAGCATATGCATTCAATCACACACACACACACTGTCCTGCCAGTCGATGTTACAGTTACCAGTCCAGAGTCCGGATCAATCTAGTGGCCAGCTAGATTGATCACGGGTAGGGAGGAGCCGGGTTCCGTCGGTCGCAACAAGATGCTCCGGGGAAGTCTTGGCAGGATGAAACCAACGTTTCATGGCAAGGCCCCCTGTTTATATTGTGATTTTCCTTCATTGGGACACATGAGTTTTGCACCGTCATGCTGTAACCAATTGCTGGAGTGCTTGTTTTCTTAAATTGTTTTTCTCATCCTTTATCTTGTTCTTTCATCAGTCTCTCAGGGAGTTACCCCATGCTAGTTTTGATCACAGCTATCTTGTCCCCATTGATGGGTGCCTGCCACATCTTTTAGAGTTGTCAATCTGCCATCCTCTGACATCTCAATAGGGGCATGTTGCAATCTCCTGTCGCCTTTACATCCGGTGATGGCCTTCACACTTATCTTCTAACATACACATTCCTCATTCACACACAAAACAGGATTGATTTTACACAAAGCATTTGAACAGGAACATCAAGTTGCAATGCAAAAGAAAACAATCATTACATTCTTTTATTTACTTCAAAAATGCTAAACCTACAACAAAATGGTGACTCTAAAGGTCTGTCACTGCCTTGAAATCAGCTTCAGACACAAGATTCTGGCTGATGCATCTTTACCAATGGCACACTAGGCCATTCATTTCTGTTTTCAGAAAGGGTGGTTGGCAGAATATGATCAAATCATACATCAATACATTTAATGCATGCTACATTATTATTCTTTATCCTTTATTCTAAATTATACAAAATACAAACATAAAATCCTACTACTACATATCCCCCTTTTGACCCCTCAAGAACAATTCTTAAGTGGGTCTTATTTTATACAACTGTTTCATAGCAATATACTGAGAGGCCATTTGAGCTTGTAATTTAACAAACATTCTTTTTGTCCAACAGCACATACAACACATTCCTAGCAAGCAAACACAGGACAATATTAACACAACTAGCAATGGGTGAAACATGATAAACAATATGCCCTTAGAAGTCGGGGACCAGCCTGTAAAAACATCATACCAATGATAGGCTGTTCGTTCTTTTTCAGACCTAGCAATTTTTAGCATGTGTCCATTTGCATGTAATATTTGAATGACACGCTTCCCTATATCCCAATTTTGTATTGTAGACATACCCTCTGTGTCTGTTGTAAAAACGGAGTCACCTTGGTTTCTGACAACAAGTGATCAATTAAATCATGCCAGTCCAGACCAAGGGTAACAGAGAAATTAACCAGGGTAGCAGTTACAGTGCTCTGTGCTTTTTCTATCTTTGGTAAATTGTACATGTGATTGCTAGTATATAATACGCTGGCATTACATCTATATTCATCCACTGGGGGTTGGCTGATACTTGCATCTTCCCAAAATACTGTTTCCCGGGATGTAACACATACACAATGTCCGTTGTACAAAGCACGCATAACATTTTCTAGTTCATCCCACACACGTGTTCCCAAGGATGTATCCCTACTACATGGTTCTGTGGTGACAGGTAGGGAAAAGCACACCCATTTCTGAGGGCTCCACTCTGTACACCCTTGGGTATACAATAATTTCTCCTCTTTCCCAGCCCACTGACTCATAACCCGGGGTAACCAAAAGGATCCTATGGTCAGTTTTGAGAGCGGGCTCACTTTCCATATTTCTGTCTCCACAGACTGTCGGTGAGCAATTTTAACAATAATTTCACCTAATAGCAAATCAGGCTTAAACATGCTGGAAACATATTGCATCCATTCATATTCGGAGGTGTTGAACTAGGACCTATTCCGTTGTTTTAAAAGATGTGTTAATACCCTAACATTCCCAGATATTACTCAAAACATTTCATGTTCAAGTGATGCTAAACTAAGAATTTGTGTCTCAGTACATCCTACAGCCAAGGCAGTTTTATTCCCTAATTCTAGTTGTTGTTTATACAGCAGCCATGTGGTGGTGTTCAACCACCACCATATATTCCGTGTTGGTTTTAGGTTTCCTAGCTCTATTTGTACCAAGTCCAAAAAACTTCAAATCCAGACTCCAGCGAGAAACTGCTGAATTGGAATTCATTTGCAAATTGGATACTATTAATTTAGGCTTAAATAGAGACTGGGAGTGGCTAAGTCATTATGCAAGGTAGCCTATTTCCTCTTGTTTTTTCCTACCCCCCCCCCAGATGTTCTGGTTTAACTTGGATTTAAACTTGGAGAGTGGTCAGTTTGGATGAGCTATTACCAGCAGGAGAGTGAGTTTGTGTGTGTATGGGGGTGGGTTTTTGGAGGGGGGTGAGGGAGTGAGAGAACCTGGAATTATGCAGGAAATGGCCTAACTTCATTATCATGCACATTGTGTAAAGAGTTGTCACTTTGGATGGGCTATCACCAGCAGGAGAGTGAATTTGTGTGGGGGGGGTGGAGGGTGAGAAAACCTGGATTTGTGCTGGAAATGGCCTAACCTGACGATTACTTTAGATAAGCTATTACCAGCAGGACAGTGGGGTGGGAGGAGGTATTGTTTCATATTCTCTGTGTATATATAAAGTCTGCTGCAGTTTCCACGGTATGCATCTGATGAAGTGAGCTGTGGCTCACGAAAGCTCATGCTCAAATAAATTGGTTAGTCTCTAAGGTGCCACAAGTACTCCTTTTCTTTTTGCCTGCTTGTGAATGAGACTATCTTGCAGTTGTGACAAGGAACTTAACTTATTCTTAATTACCGCCAGGTCTACAGTATTCATAATCTCTGCTCCAAAACCTTATTAATAGACTGGCATTCCTTGACCTCCGCCGTTCTGCAACACTGGTTTCTGTAAATACAGTTAAAATGCTTATTAATCCTTTTCTGCCTAATGCAGTAGGGTTTGGGTTTTTTTGTAACACAATACACAATAATGCTAGCAACAAGACAAACAACACAAGACAAAACTTAAAACACAAAACACAATTTTTGTCGTGAAAGTAGATTCTTGGTATTCCGGGTTGCTCTTCAGATGGTACCAGCTTTTCCTGAAGTTCTGAAAGACAAAAAGAACATTTTTCTACCCCTTTTGGGGTGGCAGATTATTGCTTAAAATATCCCTTCCTTTTACAAATATCCTTGCTGATTGCAGGCAAAACAGAGGAATTACCCCTGTACTTTCCTGTGTTTTTGTTCTATAGGGCTTTTAGCCTTTAAGGGTTGAGGATAAATGATCTCACTGTTCAGTTATGAAATGCTGCACCTAGAGTGGCAGAGCCCTTACTGGCTTGGTCTCTGAGCTGAAAGGAGCCATGTTCTCCAAGGGGTAGCTCTTTCGGCAGCTGACTCCAGAGCTCTCCATGCAAGCACCCTGCGGGTGGAACTGGTGGTTCGGTGTCTGTTTGTGTTTGGGGCCTTGGCCCCGGGACTCAGCTTGGAGCCCAGACAGACAGATGAACCCTGGAGGGTAGATCCCAGTTGCTCCCAGTCAAATGTGCAGCAGGGCAGGATGTTACATCCTCGGCATTTTGTAACCAGCCTGAGGCTGTTGCAACACCCCTCGTCCTTTCTTGTAAGGGGCTGGTGTGGGGTGGGAACCACAGATGAAAGGGTCTCTCTGTGCAGGAGCCAGTTCTAGTGTCCGTGGGGGAGGGAGGGATGGGAGTCTGGACTGGGTGCAATGCACGGGGTGTGCAGTGTCCTCACTGGTGCCCCTGATCGGTATGATCCTGAGCAGAGAGGCCCTGTCCCAGCCTTTTGGAGCAGGGCGCGCACTGTCCTCAGCCACTCTCACAGCATGACTGAGTAGTCATGGTCTGTGTCCCCCTCTGGGGTGCTGTGCACTGATGTTCCCCCTCTATGGTGGCTCTGCTCCCGGATGGAGAGGATCTGTCTTTGGCTCGAGCCCTGGCTGTGGCGCGGTCCCTTCCAGCACAGCTGGGAGAGCTCCCTGCGGAACTTGACACCAGCGAAGGCATACACCAGGGGGTTGAGGCAGCAGTGCAGCAGGCCAAGCACCTCAGTCACCAGCAGCCCAAAGTCCAACACCCGCTCCAGGGCGCAGTGGCGGCCAACATAGCCCAGGCGTTGCAGACTGTCCAGCAGCAGGAAGACGTGGAAGGGGGCCCAGCAAAGCACAAAGAGTGCCAGCAGCAGCAGCACCAGCCGCAGTGGGCGGTGCCTGGCCAGCAGCTGTGCCCGATCCAGTGTGCAGAAAATGCGGCCATAGCAGAAGAGCATCACCAGCAGCGGCAACAGGAAGCCTAGGAAGAAGGAGGTGAGGCACAGCCCCACCCGCCAGGCCTGGGCTTCATGGGCTCTGAAGCCCCGGTGGCAGATGGAGGCACGGCCCTGGGGCTGGAAGGGCACAGTGCGGAAGTACAGCTCCGGGATGGAGAGGGCCAGGCAGATGGCCCAGAGGAGGGCGCAGGCCAGGTGCAGGTGCAGGGCTCGCAGACGCCGGAACAGCTGCATGGCATGCACAATGGCCAGATACCGGTTGATGCTGATGCCAGCGAGGAGCAGGATGCTGCTGTAGCTGTTCACAGTCGACAGCGCCCCCACCACTTTGCAGAGCACCTCCCCAAACACCCAGCCATGGGCAAACTGCGTAGCCCAGAAGGGGAGCCCCAGCACCAGCAGTATGTCAGCCAGCGCCAGCTGGAAGAGATACCTGTCCGCCAGGTGCCAGGGGCATCGTCGCCGCCCCAGCACCACCAACACCAGCCCATTCCCCGCCAGCCCCACCACAAAGACCAGGGCGAAGACAGGGGGGATGAAGTACCGTCCAAACGCACCGACCGCATCCAGCCTGCAGGGGGCAGTGTCCTCACTGATGTCTGGGTAGCTGGTGTAGTCCTGGGAGGGAGAGACAGAGAGGAGGGCTTAGAGGGGATGCCAGAGAGAGTCGCCAGTTTACCTGCCATCCGTAGCCTTTGTGACTGTGCCAGGCAGGGGCGCCTGGGCTGACACCAGCATAACCCAGAAGGGGGAATTAGAGGGGAATGACAGACATACCGGTGACATCGCCTGCCAAGCCTTGCTGAGCCATGTGGGGTGGGGCTCTCTGTGGACAGTTTTTATTTTTTCCTATGTGCTCGCCATGGGAGGCGGATGCTGGAGAGTGGGCTGAATAATAATGATTTGCACCTGGTTGTGGCATGGGGGCAGCTGGCAGCATTAGTAATCAAACACCATGATAGTCTTCTTGTTCCCTTGGCCTTCCCGATCTGTTACCTCAGTATTTGCGAGCAGGGACTAGGGTGACCAGATGTCCCGATTTTATAGGGACAGTCCTGGTATTTGGGGCTTTTTCTTATATAGGTGCCTATTATCCCCCAGCCCCTGTCCTGATTTTTCACCCTTGCTATCTGGTCACCCTAGCAGGGACTCCTGTACAGCCCCCAGCACAATGGGGCCCCAGGCCTTGCATGGGCCCTGTTGGGGCCACACCCACAGAAATGGAAATGGACGATGGGTAGAAGTTTCAGAAGTTCCAGTGCCTTAGCCTCCTAAATCCCATTTTCAAGAGATGTGGGGATTTGAGACCCTTGAAAACAGCACTTTGGTTCGTAAATCACTCAGGTGTTGGCGAAAGTTTTACCTATGGGGCATATGCTGCTGGTATTATGGTAGGGCCCCTATAGGATACATCTGCCCTTCGTTCTTGCTGCTTTAAATGTGAAAGCTTGGTGTGTTTCAGTTACTGTCCTGTTTAAAACATCTCTGGAGCGTTGCACAGTCATTTTGGCTTTGCAGTGCACATCTGTTGCCTTCTCATTCTGGCTGTAAGTGATGGGCCATAAATCATAGAATCATAGAATATCAGGGTTGGAAGGGACCGCAGGAGGTCATCTAGTCCAACCCCCTGCTCAAAGCAGGACCAATCCCCAACTAAATCATCCCAGCCAGGGCTTTGTCAAGCCAGGCCTTAAAAACCTCTAAGGAAGGAGATTCCACCACCACCCTAGGTAACGCATTCCAGTGCTTCACCACCCTCCTAGTGAAAAAGCTTTTCCTAATATCCAACCTAAACCTCACCCACTGCAACTTGAGACCATTACTCCTTGTTCTGTCATCTGCTACCACTGAGAGCAGTCTAGATTCATCCTCTTGGGAACTCCCTTTCAGGTAGTTGAAAGCAGCTATCAAATCCCCCCTCATTCTTCTCTTCTGCAGACTAAATAATCCCAGTTCCCGCAGTCTCTCCTCATAAGTCATGTGTTCCCGTCCCCTAATCATTTTTGTTGCCCTCTGCTGGACTCTTTCCAATTTTTCCACATCCTTCTTGTAGTGTGGGGCCCAAAACTGGACACAGTACTCCAGATGAGGCCTCACCAATGCCAAATAGAGGGGAATGATCACACCACTCAATCTGCTGGCAATGCTCCTACTTATACAGCCCAAAATGCCACTGGCCTTCTTGGCAACAATGGCACACTGTTGACTCATATCCAGCTTTGCGTCCACTGTAACCCTCTAGGTCCTTTTCTGCAGAACTGCTGCCTAGCCATTCGGTCCCTAGTCTGTAACGGTGCATGGGATTCTTCCGTCCTAAGTGCAGGACTCTGCACTTGTCCTTGTTGAACCTCATCAGATTTCTTTTGGTCCAATCCTCTAATTTGTCTAGGTCCCTTTGTATCCTATCCCTACCCTCCAAGGCCCCAAGGCTGCCTTTATCAGCTTCAAATGAGTAATGATCAGTCTCACTCACTGCGCAGCAGGAACGTGTCTTCACTTACTATTAAACACACTAGGGTCAGGTTTGAAGAATTTAGCCTGGAAGCCAGCCCCCAAACTCCCGGTCAGCTCAATTAGCATTCCCCAAAGGTTAAATATCACACTGGGGCAAATGTGTCTAATACAAACCCCCCATGCCCCCGGTCAGAGTCTGGCCTCCGTCGCCATCACACCGATGACACCGTCTGACTTCCTGGGTGAATGGCCATTACTAATGCCATTAACCCCCCGGTTCAGAAATGATACATTAGGATTCCAGCATTCTTTCTCCCAGTGACCCTGTACAATTCAGACCAATGAATAGCTGTGTCACCCCTGCCCTCTGACCTATGGTGCCCTTTACATTGCTTGGTTGCTGTAGCCTCCAGCCCGGACTGCTCACAAACAGCCTCCAACCTGCAAGTCACTCCCAGCTATGTCTGTGCGTGCTGCAGTCAGCCAACCACCCCGGGCTCTCAGCAGCCTTGGTTATAGTACCAGATCCCAACCCACTCTCAGATTTTTCTCTAGAAATCTTGGTCCTGTACTGCTCAGCCCTCTCCTGGACAATGCAAGTATGTTAAGTCTTTTATTTCTTTAATATAATCATATGCCAGCATATTATTTCAGAGTTCTTCAGACACTTCCATTTACAGCCACAGGATTCAATAAATCAGTAAAATAAATTTATTAACTGTAAAGAGAGAGATTGTAAGTGAATACAAGTCATGAGGCATAAAAGTCAGAAATGGTTACAAGAAAAATAAAGATAAAAAATGCAACTGATGCCTCACGTAACAAACTATGCTAAATTCAAAGCAAAGTTTTTCTTCCCACATATCCTCAACACTCTTACTGACCAAACTTCTTGGACCAGGACCCCTTCTTCTGTTTAATGGCTTCTTCCTTTGTCCCTTCTTGTGCAATGAATCGATGGACAGAGAGAGAGGGAGGAGGAGGTTTTTTGTGGTGTTTGTCCCCCTTTTTAAAGTGTCAGCCCTCCTCTTGGAAAACATTTCCAGCTGAGATTCAGAAGAGCGTGCCCATATGTAAGGATGTTCCCTGCTGGTTTCCCCAACTGCTTGAACTCCCTTTGTCTCCCTTTGTGCTTGATGACTCTGTTTACTGCTTATATGCAAATTAAGCACAGGACACATTCCTTTGTTTGAGACAAACCTCAGTTTGGTACACGTGTTAATATCATACAGCGAAATCGTATAACTTCACATCCAAGGTTGCCACATACATTTTATCAGGATAATATTGACCAGCAAATTATGAGTTTTCAAATGATATCTTACAAGACATACCTTGTACACATATTATTACAATAGTGTATAGGGCACGGGCGTGGGGTACATTCTGTTACAGACCCGCAGCTTGTGACAAATTTATAGACAGTAAATTGAGCTCTGGAAGACACTTACCTCAGAGAAATCATCATACACTGTGGTGAGACCCATGTTTCCAATGGACTTGATTCTGCTGCTGGCCAGACCCTCCCTGATCATGACTGAAACTAAAGGTGAGACCCATAGCAAAAAGCAGAACTGTCCAGCAAGTAATCTTGTAGCTAATAGAAAAGCTTCCGGTGATGAAAGAACTGTTTGTGTTAGGGAAAGAAACTACTGATAGGTAGAACCATGAGGCTGGGTGCAGACTAGCAGAGCCCCCCTGTTGCAAAGATTTTAGGGAATGCCTTCTGTTCCCCACAACTTTCACCAGAGTCTGTGTGTCTGGTAAAGATTAAATCTCTAGTCCATGTGGGTGAGGTTGACTCCCAGAGTCCTGGATGCCCCATGACTGTTTTGGAGGAAGGGGAGAGGGACAGGAAAGCTTTAATTTGCGAGGCTGTACTAGGTGGAGAGGGAGGAAAGATTTGATCTGGGGCGTCTGTGCTTGGAGGTGGCATGCGTTGAACAACAGACCATAACCTGTTCTCCCCAAGAAGCAGCCCTTTGTGCAGTTTGATGCACTCTGGGAGCCCTGCTGCTCTGGTGGGAATGGGAGCTGCAGCTGTGATTCCTGATGATGTGCATTTCTGATGTGCTGCCAGCAGTTGTTTGTTTTCTTGTCTGAATGGGGCAGACGCCTCCATTGCAGGGCTGTGGAGCTAGAGGTATGGGCCACCTGGCTGTCTTTAGGGCACATAAGGAAAGACTTGACCTTACTGATGATCATTCAATAGCAAAAAGAAAAGGAGGACTTGTGGCACCTTAGAGACTAACACATTTATTTGAGCATAAGCTTTTGTGAGCTACAGCTCACTTCATCGGATGCATTCAGTGGAAAATACAGTGGGGAGATTTATATACATAGAGAACATGAAACAATGGGTGTTACCATACACACTGTAACAAGAGTGATCACTTAAGGTGAGCTATTACCAGTAGGAGAGCGGGCGGTGGGGGGAACCTTTTGTAGTGATAATCAAGGTGGGCCATGTCCAGCAGTTGACAAGAATGTGTGAGGAATGGGGGGGGGGGGGGGGGCGTGTGGGGATAATAAACATGGGGAAATAGTTTTACTTTGTGTAATGACCCATCCACTCACAGTCTTTATTCAAGCCTAAGTTAATTGTATCCAGTTTGCAAATTAATTCTAATTCAGCAGTCTCTCGTTGGAGTCTGTTTTTGAAGTTTTGTTGTTGAAGAACTGCCACTTTTAGGTCTGTAATCGAGTGACCAAAGAGACTGAAGTGTTCTCCGACTGGTTTTTGAATGTTATAATTCTTGACGTCGATTTGTGTCCATTTATTCTTTGACGTAGAGACTGTCCGGTTTGACCAATGTACATGGCAGAGGGGCATTGCTGGCACATGATGGCATATATCACATTAGTAGATGTGCAGGTGAACGAGCCTCTGATAGTGTGGCTGATGTGATTAGGCCCTAAGATGGTGTCACCTGAATAGATATGTGGACACAGTTGGCAACGGGCTTTGTTGCAAGGATAGGTTCCTGGGTTAGTGGTTCTGTTGTGTGGTGTGTGGTTGCTGGTGAGTATTTGCTTCAGGTTGGGGGGCTGTCTGTAAGCAAGGACTGGCCTGTCTCCCAAGATCTGTGAGACTGATGGGTCGTCCTTCAGGATAGCTTGTAGATCCTTGATGATGCGTTGGAGAGGTTTTAGTTGGGGGCTGAAGGTGATGGCTAGTGGCATTCTTTTATTTTCTTTGATGGGCCTGTCCTGTAGTAGGTGACTTCTGGGAACTCTTCGGGCTCTGTCAATCTGTTTCTTCACTTCAGCAGGTGGGTATTGTAGTTGTAAGAACGCTTGATAGAGATCTTGTAGGTGTTTGTCTCTGTCTTTGGGGTTGGAGCAAATACGGTTGTATCATAGAGCTTGGCTGTAGACAGTGGATCGTGTGGTGTGGTCTGGATGAAAGCTGGAGGCATGTAGGTAGGAATAGCGGTCAGTAGGTTTCCGGTATGTGTTTATGTGGTGGTGGTGTTTATGTGACCATCGCTTATTAGCATCGTAGTGTCCAGGAAGTGGATCTCTTGTGTGGACTGGTCCAGGTTGAGGTTGATGGTGGGATGGAAATTGTTGAAATCATGGTGGAATTCCTCAAGGGCTTCTTTTCCATGGGTCCAGATGATGAAGATGTCATCAATGTAGCACAAGTAGAGTAGGGGCATTAGGGGACGAGAGCTGAGGAAGTGTTGTTCTAAGTCAGCCATAAAAATGTTGGCATACTGTGGGGCCATGCAGGTACCCATAGCAGTGCCGCTGATCTGAAGGTATACATTGTCCCCAAATGTAAAATAGTTATGGGTAAGGACAAAGTCACAAAGTTCAGCCACCAGGTTAGCCGTGACATTATCGGGGATAGTGTTCTTGACGGCTTGTAGTCCATCTTTGTGTGGAATGTTGGTGTAGAGGGCTTCTACATCCACGGTGGCCAGGATGGTGTTTTCAGGAAGATCACCAATGGATTGTAGTTTCCTCAGGAAGTCAGTGGTGTCTTGAAGATAGCTAGAAGTGCTGGTAGCGTAGGGCCTGAGGAAGGAGTCTACATAGCCAGACAATCCTGCTGTCAGGGTGCCAATGCCTGAGATGATGGGGCATCCAGGATTTCCAGGTTTATGGATCTTGGGTAGCAGATAGAATACCCCAGGTCGGGGTTCCAGGGGTGTGTCTGTGCGGATTTCTTCTTGTGCTTTTTCAGGGAGTTTCTTGAGCAAATGGTGTAGTTTCTTTTGGTAACCCTCAGTGGGATCAGAGGGTAATGGCTTGTAGAAAGTGGTGTTGGACAGCTGCTGAGCAGCCTCTTGTTCATATTTCGACCTATTCATGATGACGACAGCAACTCCTTTGTCAGCCTTTTTGATTATGATGTCAGAGTTGTTTCTGAGGCTGTGGATGGCATTGTGTTTTGCACGGCTGAGGTTATGGGGCAAGTGATGCTGCTTTTCCACAATTTCAGCCCGTGCACGTCGGCGGAAGCACTCTATGTAGAAGTCCAGTCTGCTGTTTCAACCTTCAGGAGGAGTCCACCCAGAATCCTTCTCTTTGTAGTCTTGGTAGGAAGGTCTCTGTGGGTCAGCAAGGGAGCAAGTCCCAAAATGGGATTTGCAGCGTGCTGCCACTGGAGGCCGCTGGCGGAAATTCCTGAGCCATCAGTGTAATATCACTCACCACTGACTGAACTTGGCTTTGCCTCAGTGTGTGTCAGTGTAATTGTCAAAAATGCCAGCCTGAACACCGAGCAGCACTGATTCCGAAACTGTGGTTTGCTTTTGTTTTACAAGCAATCAGCCCTGAGCGCACCCTCCTTGTCAGCATGTCCCTGGAGGGCACATCATCCTTGCTGTGCACAGATCCACTTTCCTCCCTGTGGGACAATGCAGCGCTAGGCTGGGTAGATCCAGGGCTGGATCAATTTGGGATTTAATAATTTGGGTTATGGAAGTGCCTCGAGGGTCCCAGTACCAATTGAGGACCCCTACTGCATTGGGCACCACATAGATGCTGAGATTGAAGTGGGGAAGGGGAAATTGCACTGAGTGTTGCAGAAACCCCTGGTGAGATTGGGCCCACATTGTGCCAGGCACCGTACAAACACTGAGATGGGGGAGGAGGGCATTGCAGATTGTTGTGTGGGCTCCAGCACAGATTGGGGTCCCGTTGTGCTGGGTGCTGCACAGACACAGAGTGAGACAGTCCCTGCCCCAAAGAGCTTGCAAAGGTTTGTGCATGTGAATATTGTTACTTGTATGCATCGCTGGGTTTGGTGGGAAAGCCCACTGGGGACACTGCTTGCACATCATAGTGAGTGTGTTAGATTCAGTGTGAAGAGCCCATTAGGGATGTGTTGGGTTAAGCAAGAAGGCCCCCTTGGGGATGCTGCTCGCGAGTTGTTGGGGATGTGCTGGGATTGGTGGGAAGGCCCCATTGGGGATGCTGCTCATGTGTCATCAAGGCCATGTTGGGATCAGTGGAAAGGCCCTGTTTGGGACATGGTAGGTTGAGTGGGAAGAGCCCCACCACGGAGGTGGCAGGCTGGGCAGAAATGGCCCATTGAGGATGCTGCTCACACATGAGGCAGTTGCAGTGAGTTTGTCAGGATGGTTTCCTTTGGGGACGCTGCTCATGTACATACGTCTTTTCCAGGTTGGACCTTATCTTAGGGGAACTCATAGGAATTAGGACGAGGCACCAGCCTGAGGATCTCCATGCCCTGTGTAACCTGCTGGCCCATCGCAGGCTTCCCGTAGCGTCCAGGTACTGCACGTGTCCCAGGTTCCTAGTGAGCTGCCGGCTGCATCCAGGTCCCTGGCCTGTACGTGAAATCCTGGCCCCTAGTCGACATGGGATGTCGCTTCTCTGCCCTGCACTCACTTTCCCCTCAAGCTGATATATTGTGGCTTTTCTCTGTCTTTGCTGCTGTTTCCCCACTGGTTCCTGTTTCAGAGTTTACCCCGAAGAGAACGTGGAGTGATAACCTGCTCCTCTCCCTTCCCCCCACTCCAGGCTTGGTCCTTTGTTGACAGGTTTAAACCGTGGGAGAGGAAATGTTCATGCCGACATGGTCACAATGTGACCATCTCACTGGTCTCGGGGGGAACATGTGAGGCACACAGGCGGGGAGTTAACTATAGAACAGTCAGCTAGTTGTGGCTGGCGTGGTCAACTAGTTAGCTCATGCATGCTAGCAAGAGCCATTTACATCAGTTTTCAGGATGCTTCCAGGTGCAAATATCGCTTGTGAACAGTTTAGCGATAGTGTGCTGGAGCATGTTTGAGTCTTTGCTGGCTTCACTTGTCACTTTCTGCCACCGTCCTGCCCACCAGGGAAGGTACAAAGCTGACAGGAGCCTGCTGTCTGTGCCTGCAGATGCACGAGCTCAGGGGCTGTTGGTCCCCATTCCACGCTCCAAGGTGGTGGGCATGGATCATGTGGTTAATGTTACCGAGGTGGGGAAGAGGGTGCCGACTTTGTGGTGGGGAAGAGTGTGCCCAAACTCCTCCCTGTCTCATCAGCTTGGCCCCCCAGCTGGCTGCGCTGCCACCCTCCTATGAAGTCACAAACTGGTCACCCAGAGGGACTGTCAAAAGCTCAGGGGAGAATGTTATATGGACCCCTCCCCCTGCCCCCAACCTGTCTCAGTGTTCTGTGCCCCATGGACCCTGCTTCCCACCTGATGCTCATCTCTGGATCCTGTGCCTTGCGGACCTCACTTCCACCCTACCCACTTCTGGGTCCTGTGCCCTACAGACCCCACTCACCCCACCGTGTCTCACAGCCCATGGACCCCTGTCTGCCCCACAGACCCGGCCGTTGGCTCCAGCATGCACAGCTCAGCCAGGCTGCCCATGGTTTATTTTGACATTTTTAATGAATCTGTTAAAACTTCAATTAAAAACCTGAAACAAACCATAAAGTTCCTGCTGTTACCTACCAAAACGGCTGCTGTCCTGATGGGCTCCTCCCCCTGGGGCTGTCTGTGGTTTTGAGTCTCAAGGCACTCCTGTCAGTAATGCACTTTGACATGTGCAGCACATACTGATGTACTGCTGAAACCTCTCTGGAGCGGACAGTGGTTTCCTCTTTCTGCAGAGCACCGCAGGCGCCTAGGAGACACGATAGATAATATGGCTTGGGGACTGGCAGTGCCTGATGCGGCCCATAAGATGGTGCTAAAGTAGCCCGGAAAAGGAGGCCTGTCTCTGATCCCTGCCTGCCATAATGGGGTTAACACTGGGGCTAATCCTGGCTCTTGTTGACTCTCTTCAGGAGCAATTTGGGAATTGAGGAATATCTGGCCAGAGTTTGTGCTGGTTCCTGAGCAGGGGAAGAACTGGGGAGACAAGCTGCAGCTCAGGGTCACTGCTCTCTCTATGACAGGTTTCAGAGTAACAGCCGTGTTAGTCTGTATTCGCAAAAAGAAAAGGAGTACTTGTGGCACCTTAGAGACTAACCAATTTATTTGAGCATAAGCTTTCGTGAGCTACAGCTCACTTCATCGGATGCATACTGTGGAAAGTGTAGAAGATCTTTTTATATACACACAAAGCATGAAAAAATACCTCCTCCCACCCCACTCTCCTGCTGGTAATAGCTTATCTAAAGTGATCACTCTCCTTACAATGTGTATGATAATCAAGTTGGGCCATTTCCAGCACAAATCCAGGTTTTCTCACCCCCCCCCCGCCTCACCCCCCCCACACAAACCCACTCTTCTGCTGGTACATGGCAGAGGGGCATTGCTGGCACATGATGGCATAGATCACATGTGATGGTGTCCCCTGAATAGATATGTGGGCACAGTTGGCACAGTTGGCAACGGGCTTTGTTGCAAGGATAGGTTCCTGGGTTAGTGGTTCTGTTGTGTGGTATGTGGTTGCTGGTGAGTATTTGCTTCAGGTTGGGGGGCTGTCTGTAGGCAAGGACTGGCCTGTCTCCCAAGCCCCCAACTAAAACCCCTCCAACGCATTATTAAGGATCTACAGACTATCCTGAAGGATGACCCAACACTCTCACAAATCTTGGGAGACAGGCCAGTCCTTGCCTACAGACAGCCCCCATCCTGAAGCAAATACTCACCAGCAACCACATACCACACAACAGAACCATTAACCCAGGAACCTATCCTTGCAACAAAGCCCGTTGCCAACTGTGCCCACATATCTATTCAGAGGACACCATCACAGGGCCTAATAACATCAGCCACACTATCAGAGGCTCGTTCACCTGCACATCCACCAATGTGATCTATACCATCATGTGCCAGCAATGCCCCTCTGCCATGTACATTGGTCAAACTGGACAGTCTCTACGTAAAAGAATAAATGGACACAAATCAGATGTCAAGAATTATAACATTCATAAACCAGTCGGAGAACACTTCAATCTCTCTGGTCACGTGATTACAGACATGAAAGTTGCGATATTACAACAAAAAAACTTCAAATCCAGACTCCAGCGAGAAACTGTTGAATTGGAATTCATTTGCAAATTGGATACAATTAACTTAGGCTTGTATAGAGACTGGGAGTGGCTAAGTCATTATGCAAGGTAACCTATTTCCCCTTGTTTTTTCCTACCTCCCCCCCACTTCAGACGTTCTTGTTAAATCCTGGATTTGTGCTGAAAATGGCCCACCTTGATTATCATACACATTGTAAGGAGAGTGGTCACTTTAGATAAGCTATTACCAGCAGAAGAGTGGGTTTGTGTGTGGGGGGAGAGGCGGGGGGGGGGTGTGTGTGAGAATACCTGGATTTGTGCTGGAAATGGCCCAACTTGATTATCATACACACTGTAAGGAGAGTGATCACTTTAGATAAGCTATTACCAGCAGGAGAGTGGGGTGGGAGGAGGTATTTTTTCATGCTTTGTGTGTATATAAAAAGATCTTCTACACTTTCCACAGTATGCATCCGATGAAGTGAGCTGTAGCTCACGAAAGCTTATGCTCAAATAAATTGGTTAGTCTCTAAGGTGCCACAAGTACTCCTTTTCTTTTTGCTCTCTCTATGACTTTCTTGTCTAAAGTTGCCCCCCATTGATACCACAGCTCAGCATTGTTCCTGATAACACTGCTGGGAATGTGGGTTGAGACAGCTCCAGGGGGCTGCCAGTGTTTTAGCCACTCTGTCACCTGGCCTTACACGGTACGAGAGGGAGGTCTGCCAGCCAAAGTAAAGGTGCAAGCTCTTGTTTCTATTCCAGCAGCACACAGAGGTGTAACCCCTAGGTGGGAAACAGGATAACTCACTCTTTCCTGCCTGAAAGCACCTGTAGACCATTGCTCCTTACATTGCTCAGCCACATTGGTTGGTAAATGTGTTTTAGAAAACAAACAATCTCTGTCTCAGGTGAGAATGGTTATTAATTTTTATTAGCAATAAAATGCACAAGAAAATATAAACCTCTGTGAAAGTGCAACATAAGAGTCATACGAAATAACCTTTTCAAGCAGGAGCAAATGCTATAAAGCGCTAGACTATAAAGTGATTGCCCCTGGTAGGAGAGGGGACTCCTGCTGGGCTTTGGGTGGCTGTGGAGTTTCTTATGCTGCTTCACCCCACTGATCTCCTTACATTGCTAATGTGTCTGTGTTCATGCTATTGCAGCATCATTTTCTCCTGGAGTGTTCCCGCATCCCTGAGACATGCAGAGTCCCTGACACTTGCCATTCCTGGATCCTTTCCTCACAGCTGGAGAAGATTGCACAGAATGGCAGCCCTGAGTCATCTTTATCTGCCCATAGGTATCCTTCCTAAGACTGGGCAAACAGCCAGTGAGCATCATCCCTGTTCACCCCAGGGGCAGGCAGGAGGGAGTCACCAGCAGGGGCTCCTTTGCTCAGCACAGGCTGAAGCCTGTTTGCATTTGTCAATGAAATACAAACACAGTCTGAACTGGGAGCAAAGTCACTGTTGCCTGGGCTAGAAGCCGATGCTTCTACTGCTAGGGGCCTGAGCAGAGTGACCCTGCCTCATGGGACGAGGGACAGAGAAGGGAATGGTGCAGGGTGTTCTCTCAGTACCGCTCAGTTTGGCTAGAGAACACGGACTAGTCTCGCAGCAAAAAGCTTCGCTGAACTGTTAATGCAGGAGAGCAATTGCTGGAAGCGGAGAAGTCTGGGGAGGCTGCGCCAAGACACCTTGATTGAGGGGCTGGAGGGGGGCACAAATGCAGAAAGTGTTATGGCTCCACAGAGCTCACCCTCTCAGACAGGATGGGTCTGATGCACCAGGGGCTGTCGCCCTACCAAGCAGCATGGGGATTGCCCCTTGCCGTTATTTGGGTGTGTGTGTTGGGGGCAGTGGGAGTTGGGGGAGATGCGTGTGTTTGGGGGAGGTGGGGGGCTGTCAGGAGTGTGTGTGTTTGGGGGAGGTTATGTAGGGCTGGGTGTGTGTTTGGTTGTGAGTATCTCAGCAAGGACTTGAACTGGAAGAGAAAAGTGATTGGCCGGTGGGGCAGGGGCTGTTTTTCTTCTGTGTTTGTACAGTACCTTGCTTGATGCGGGCCTCGTCCATGGTTAGAGCTCCTAGATGCTACAGTCAGAAAAATAATGGGGCTATCATTGTAAGCATAAGGGGTGCAGAGAGCAGGGAGGGTGTTGGAGGAGTGAGCACTGGGCTGAGAGTCAGAGACTCTGATCCAAGCAGAGCCGGCTCTAGGTTTTTTGCTGCCCCAAGCGCAAAAAAAATAAAAATAAAACGGAGTGCCGCCGAAGCAAAAAAAAAAAAAAAGGGGGGGGGTCAGAGGGGAGCAGAGTTCTGCCCCTTGAAAAGTGCCGCCCCAAGCATGAGCTTGGTTTTCTAGTGCCTAGAGCCGGCCCTGGATCCAAGCACTGGTTTTGCGGGAGGTCGGTGAGTCCCTTTGTTGTGTGCAGCCAGTATGTACCGGGGCTGTTACATTGCAGCATTGGCCTGCCCTGCTGCAGGACCTGGCCCCGTCTGTCCCAGCCAGACTAATGTCCTCAGTAGGAAACCTCCAGACTCTGTTGTTATGATGGTCTGAAGCCCCTGAAATTGCAGCCTCGCTGCATTGACTGAAACGGCTCAGCACTTGGCACCTGGTAACTGACTTAAGGGAAAGAACGGACCCATGGCCTGCTTGGAAACCACGTGTACAACCTCTGGCACCTGCACCTAGGATCCACAGAGATTCGACGATTGCACCAGCCTGTCAGAAATCTGTTACTGTTTCTTCCCAGCTCATTCTGAGTCTCACAGCTCCTGGACTCCTGCTTGTGGTGAGCTGCACAGGAGGCTGGGTAACCACAGGTGTCTGGCTGTGTCTGGCTATGATTATAGTGATTCCTTGTCTCCCCTTCCCTGCCCCTGGGGGAGCGTTTCACCCCTTGCCACCCTTCTCCCCTTCCTTGCCCCTTGGGGAAGGGTTTCCCCCTTGCAGCCCCGTCTCCCCTTCCTTGCCCCCTTGGGGAGCTGTTTGCCCCTTGCAGTCTCAGCTCCCCCAGACCCCTTTGGGGAGGGGTTCGCCCCTTGCAGCCCCATCTCCCCCCTAGAGCCCTGAGTAGGAGGCCTCAGTGGTCTCCGACCAGGTGGAATCCTTGCGCTGGCTCGGTGTCTGTATGTGTCTGTGCAGGAACTCACGGCTCACACAGCCCACGCGGCCCAGCAGCTCCAAGAACTTGTTGCGGAACTTGATGCCAAGAAAGGCGTAGAGCAGGGGGTTGAGGCAGCAGTGGAAGTAGCCTAGGCTGGCAGTGACAGACATGGTGATGTCCAGGCTGGCCTCCCTGCCACAGTCCCGCCCCACCACCTGCAGGTCAATCAGCGTGTTTGCCAGCAGGGCCAGGTGGTAGGGTGTCCAGCACAAAAAGAAAACGACCACCACCGTCAGGATGACCCGCATGGCCTTGTGCTTGTGGAAGCCCTGGGAGCGCAGCAGAGTGTGGATAATGCAGGTGTAGCAGTACAGCATGGCTGCCAGAGGCAGGAAGAAGCCCAACATGTGGTAGCAGATGCGCAGGGCCGTTTTCCAGTACAGGGAGGTGTTGATGGAGAAGTTGTGGGAGCACAAAGTGGTGTTGAGGCGATAGTCCTTCTTGACTTCCAGGTACAGGAAATCCGGCATGGTCAAGAGGATGCAGACGCCCCAGACCACCAGGCAGCTGGCCACCATCAGATGAGACTTGTTCCTCTTGTACATGTGCACGGCGTGGACGATGGAGAGGTACCGGTCGAAGCTGATGCACACCAGGAAGAAGATGCTGGAGTAGAAATTGATCTTGAAGATGGAGCCGACCAGTTTGCAGGTGCCCATGCTGAAGACCCAGCCGTGCACAGCCTGCACTGCCCAGAAGGGGAGTGTCACCACCAGCAGTACGTCGGCGAGTGCCAGGTTGAGGATGAACACGTCGGTCCCAGCCAGGGGCCTCTTGCACTGCAGTAGCACAGCCATCACCATGCAGTTCCCGCATAGCCCCAGCGGGAACAGCAGGCTGTAGAGGACTGGCAGGAAGACCCTGTCAAAGGCCTGGATACTCTTGGAGGTGCAGGGTGGGACAGAGCAGCAGGTGTCACTCTCGTTGTAGTAGTCAGGGTAGAAGCTGGTGTTCTCCATCAGGTAGGAGACATCATCTCCACTGAAGATAATCTAGACAGCAAAGGGGACATGTGAAAATCAAAGGGTTATTCTCACTCTGCACCCCTGGTTACTCTGTTACTGGGTGGGGATGTCTTGGGCTGCCTACAGCAGCTTTCTTCTCTGCAACTGGTCTGCGAGGGGTAGGACCCTTTAGGGCTGCAGCCTTTGGGATACTCAGGATACTTAGGATATTTTGGGATACTCAGCTTATTCCCTGGGAACACTGGGAAAAAGTGAAATCTGCAGTGCTCCTGGTGTACAAGTACCACTTAACATTATCTGTGCAATGACGTCCAATTGATCAGACAGTGGACTGGGAGCAGGACTCCTGGGTTCTATTTCCAGTCTGCCATTGACTTCCTGCTGGACCTTGGGCAAATCAAATCCCCCTCTGTCAGCTTCTGCTTCCCCTACTGCCCTTTCCCTGCCTTGCTGTGAAGCTTGTAAGTTCTTTGGGGCAGCAACCATCTCACTCGGTGCAGTGCCTGGTTGCCCCCATCTCTGTCAGGGCCTCTTGCTGCTACCATAACATTACCCCTGTCAGTGTAAGAATCCCACTTGCAGTGTTAGGGGAATGAACTATTCACAGAGAGATGTTTGCATTCAGTCTCAGGTGTGTGCCCAGTAAGGTGTTCAAATTACATGCTGGATGTAATGACACAAAGCATGTTGTGTAATAGCCCACTTTGGATGGGCTATTACCAGTAGGAGAGTGAGTTTGTGGTGGGGGGGGGCGGAGGGTGAGAAAACCTGGATTTGTGCTGGAAATGGCCCAACTTGATGATCACTTTAGATAAGCTATTACCAGCAGGAGAGTGGGGTGGGAGGAGGTATTGTTTCATGGTCTCTGTGTATATAATGTCTTCTGCAGTTTCCACAGTATGCATCCAATGAAGTGAGCTGTAGCTCACGAAAGCTCATGCTCAAATAAATTGGTTAGTCTCTAAGGTGCCACAAGTACTCCTTTTCTTTCTGCGAATACAGACTAACACAGCTGTTACTCTGAAACATGTTGTTATTGTGTTTATTATTTTTCCAGGGCCACAGAGCCTGCAGGGGGTGGGGAGGCCAGCAATGTAATTCTAATTGTGTGACTAGTGTGGAAGAGGGTAAGAATTGCTTGGGTGGGGGTTGGGAAAGGGTTACAGGGAGAGAGGGTTAAGGGGCTGTAAACTCAGGGGCCAGTCCTGCTCTCAGTGGGAGTTTGGCCAGTGGTGTCGCTGTGAGTTGGATGGGTTCCTTGAGACAGGGTAAAGTGTTTTTCTGATGGAACGGTTGCTGTCAAAAATGCAGTTTCATTAAAATCTAAAGGTGTCGCAGGAACCTGTTGATTTCCATGAATTATTTTTGACAGGAAAAAGTCTAAATATTTTGATTCTTGTATTAAAATATTACATAGGCGTATAATATTTAATATGTTAATATCATACAAACCATGCTGACGGTCCCAAATGGATTTTTTCATAAATTTTTGTTTAATAAGAAATGGTGACATTTCAGCTTTTGGTTCAGATTCAGAAAGTCAGACGGTTCTGCAAAATGGAAATTCCGGTTGCAAAGGTGATGGAAAACCAGCCCCTGGGGAGCATCTAAATGCTGCCCACTTTAAATTGGTTGCATTATGCGCATGCATGCACGCACACGCGTGCCCCAGGGGCAGTGGAGGGCATAATCTGTGCTGTTGCCTTGTGTTTGTCTAAACGAGGTGGTATTTTCTTTTCTATAGACACAAAGAGATGTTAGCACCCAGCATTCCCAGTGAGAGCAGGACAGAATTCTCTCCCATTGCCTCATCTCCAGTTGAGATCTGGGGAGAGTTCCCATCCCTGCCCCTGTGAGAGCCAGGCAGTTCTTACCCCACTAGCTGCTCTCTTGCCCCGCTGGGAACTGCTGCGTGCAGAGCACTTTGGAAAATCTGACCCCAGATGTTTGTTTTTCTCTCAGCTGGTGAGGTTGGGCAGTCGCTGCTCTGGCGCATGGTGTGAAAACCAGCAGCTTGTGCTCTTCCCCAGGATTAGTCAAGTCTGCATTGACTTTGATGGCTCAGATCCCAGTGATTTAACTTCTCAGAATGACACTTCCTCTTAAAGCCGAGTCACTGAGGGAAGCGATTATTAATGATGGGACCAGGTCCTGGATGGACTCTGTAGCCAAGCTCTCCTCCTTCAGGGTGCTGTTTGTCACTGACCTTTGCATCCCAGAACTGTACACTCCATTCCCCTCTAAATCACCCCATGTCAGTAACACGGAGCCCTGAATGGTTTCAGAGTAACAGCTGTGTTCGTCTGTATTTGCAAAAAGAAAAGGAGTACTTGTGGCACCTTAGAGACTAACCAATTTATTTGAGCATGAGCTTTCGTGAGCTACATCCGATGAAGTGAGCTGTAGCTCACGAAAGCTCATGCTCAAATAAATTGGTTAGTCTCTAAGGTGCCACAAGTACTCCTTTTCTTTTTGGAGCCCTGAATGCTTCCCCCCCTGCACATTTGGTTTCAGTGGGAGAGGCAATGTCCTTATTCGCCACACACTTCAACAAATTCCCTCTTTAACTGCAGGTTTCAGAGTAGCCGCCGTGTTAGTCTGGATTTAAACTTGGAGAGTGGTCAGTTTGGACGAGCTATTACCAGCAGGAGAGTGAGTCTGTGTGTGGTATGGGGGTGGGTTTTTGGAGGGGGGTGAGGGAGTGAGAGAACCTGGATTTGTGCAGGAAATGGCCTAACTTCATTATCATGCACATTGTGTAAAGAGTTGTCACTTTGGATGGGCTATCACCAGCAGGAGAGTGAATTTGTGTGGGGGGGTGGAGGGTGAGAAAACCTGGATTTGTGCTGGAAATGGCCTAACCTGACGATTACTTTAGATAAGCTATTACCAGCAGGACAGTGGGGTGGGAGGAGGTATTGTTTCATATTCTCTGTGTATATATAAAGTCTGCTGCAGTTTCCACGGTATGTATCTGATGAAGTGAGCTGTAGCTCACGAAAGCTCATGCTCAAATAAATTGGTTAGTCTCTAAGGTGCCACAAGTACTCCTTTTCTTTTTGCGAATACAGACTAACACGGCTGTTACTCTGAAACGTGTTAGTCTGTATTCGCAAAAAGAAAAGGAGTACTTGTGGCACCTTAGAGACTAACAGATTTATTTGAGCATAAGCTTTCCTGAGCTACAGCTCACTTCATCGGATGCATTCCATGGACAATACAGTGGGGAGATTTATATACATAGAGAACATGAAACAATGGGTGTTACCATACACACTGTAAGGAGAGTGATCACTTAAGATGAGCTATTATCTTTAACTGCAGGACCCCCAAGCCTCCAGGCACCCTGCAGAACATCCCTGGGCTGGATTAACTATTATTGTCTTGACACAGCCTGATACCTGACCCAAATCAGCAGATCTCTTTACTGCCCCCCACCCCCACAGAGATGCTGCTCAGTCCTGCTCCCCCCGCCATGGTTTGAGTTCAGTCCTAGCTGTCTCTCCTTTCTGATGAGTGTGCAGGGTCACCCCAAAGCCCGGGTGCTGTGTTTATAACTCCAGAGAGTTTCTCTTGGCTCATAATGAGCCCAGGTTACAGCCCGTGTCTCTTACGCAGTGTCCCCGAGTGTGCAAAGCATTCCCTGGGAGAATGAGCTGGAAGCAGAAGGTGAGGGAATACCCTGCTTGGCGGGAATGCTGGTGCTGCCTGAGTTGGGTTGCAGAGAGCTGTGTGTCTTTGCAGAAATACCTGCTTTTATTGCTATTAAAGAGCAATGTGCATGTCTGGGTATAATAGTCTGACGCCAAATCGCCACGGGGACACGTTGCGGCAGATACCCTGCAAGGTGGAGGCTGCAGGAATGTAAAAGCCCAGGTTGTTCTGCTGGCATTGGGACCGTCATTCATTTGCATGGCTCGTGGTGCCTGCCCAGCAGTTAATGTTTATTATTATGTCAGTGCGATGGGAGAGCCTTCACTTAGCCTTTGCATTCGTGCAGCCGCGGGCATTTCATCCGGCAGGAACTAATGCAAATACAGTGCTCCTGAAAGGTACCGGATTGAGAGCCCTGGGTTTATCTGCAACCTGGCCGGTGGCAGCACAAGCGCCCCTCCCAGCCCTGTCCTCCCATACGTTTGACCCGTAAGATGGGAAAGAGAATGCTGAATCCAAAGCCCTTTAGTCCACGGTGCCTCTGTCAAGGAGTGCTGGTATGCTAGCCTGGGGTTCAGTTCCCAGCTCTGCCACACAGCCTCCCTTTGTGCCCTTGGACTTGTCGCTTTTCAAACGCACCTAAGTGCTATCGGAGTCGGATGTCTCACTGACTTTACCAGCAAGGATGTACGTGGCCCCAAGCGCAGTCCTTGCGCTGCCTCGCAGCCCGGGGGTGAGCCGTACTGAAGCTGTGTCTTGTGCTTGGTTAAGGCACTTTCAGATATTCCGAACATCTACAATTCAAACTGCCCATAGCTAAAGTGATTTCCTTTCTAGACTGGGGTCATTTTACCTACTGTGGTTGAACTTTAGAGGTTCATCTGCTTTGAGTTACAGAGAATGAGTTAAATTCATTTTTTGAAGGATTGAGAAATTTAATTTCTCATTTCATAATTCAGAAACAGCAAAGGGATTTTCCTCAAACTTTCAAAAAGCAAAACAAAACAAAAAACCACCCCAAATTTGATCTGACAACAAGCATAGAAAATTTCAGCCTGAAAGGAAACTTTCTCACAAGTCAGTGAAAAATGGGGTTAAAATCTTTGCTTTTTCTCCCATTTATGCCTTTCTTTAACTTTAACTTCTCTGTTCAGATATATCAGTAGCTCAAAATTAATGTTAAGAAGAATGAAATTAATTAAGAACATTTTTCTTCTATATATGAATGTTAATATTTCCAACCACGCCAAGGATACATGGTTTTAAAGGATTTCATTCACTTTTGTAATAACCTTAATTTGGGATATTTTCAAAAGTTAATTCCAACACTTAATTGACCCGTCTGTGTGATCAAATCTTGATTAGATTAGATTAGATTATCTACTCTAGGTGCTTATATTTTGTTATTTATCTGAAGATAAGGATTTTAAATATAAGTTTTCACTTTTGTAATTAGCCTTTTTTGAATGAATCTTACTGATAACTTGACATAACACAACATTTCTGACACAAGTGTCTCCCCTAGTACAAGCCCCTCCAAATTCCTTTCAATTTTAAATTGCCCCCTGTCCCCCCCCCCATTTGTAAATAAAATAAAGACCTTCCCAATGATTTTATCAAATGGAAACTCACCCAGTCAGTCATAGCTGGGGATGTGGCACCTTCCTAGCATAAAGTGCTGGATGTGTCGGGCTCCTGAGAGAACTGAAGTGGTCTTTGATTCTGCGTAGACTTCAAGTATCTGTGGTTTGAAGTTTGAGTGACACAGTCTCTTTTTCTCGGAGTGGCTGGAAGGAAGCAGCATACTCATTCTCAGTGTCTCCGCTGTTCAGTGACAGATGCAGACGAGCTCAGAAGTGACCATCCAGAGAGCTGGGGTTTCTGCCCTGCTCTGTGATGCATACCCTGGCAGAGATGGGCCGCTGCTCCTTGTGCCATAGCATGCCTGGGATAAGAACTGCCAGGGTGGATTGTTAGCATTGCTAAAGTGCTTTCAAGCTCTTGGGTAGTTGGTGCTGGACATAGCATTTGTAGTGCTCGGAAAGATTGCTGGATTGATGGTCAAGAAGCATGGGGGCTTTCTCTCCACCACAGAGGAATAAGATGGACAGCAGCCCATGTAAATTCCAATTGCACTGGCCCAGAGATTCCAAGGGTTGGCCATCCTCAAAAGTAAAATTTACAGACCCAAAGAGTGAGATTCAAGGCCAAAGAGTGAGACTTTCCAGGTGGTGTGTTAGTCATTGCTTAACACAGGGTCTCTCCTCTTTGGTCCTTGGTGACATCCAGTAGTCCAGGTATTTAATCCAACCAGCACTTAATAGTTTGTTTTAAAATGTACACTGCTTAATATTGCATATGCAACACTTAAATGTCCTAATTCAGTCTAAAGTCTAGGGCACGTGAGTATTCTCTATGCAAAGCAAACTAGGACAGCTCCCAACAACACAGCATATATTTGAAAGAAGAAGTCTTGACTGCTATCCGGACAATGAAGGGCCATGAATTTGTCCAGTGTGGTTCTAATTTTGAACTGTATTTTGCAGAACCTGCAAACTTTCAATCAAGTCCTCCTCATTTTTTGGGCAAACTCATATTTTTTTTGACTGTCAAGTATTCAGACACGCACAAAAAAAGCCCTCACATCTCTCATGAGCATATAGAACGCGAGCCTGTAATCTCCATGGATACTACAGAACAAAAGCTTGGGAAGCGGCTTTCCAAGCTCTAAGCCCCATGGGTGAGGCCCTGGATATATTGTTGTCTATTTCAGCACCTGAGTAAAAATATTTTAAAACTTTATATGTTTTCTCAAAATGAGTGAGAGAAGCTTAGGAATGTGTATGAGAGTGAGATAGCGTGCTAATGAGGGAGACTCACCCAAAATGTGAGACTTAACATGTCTGCTGGCCCCCAGAAGTGTCCCTTCCTAGTCTAGAAACCCACCCATATACAAGTGTATATATATGCCAAGATTCCAATCTTAAGTTTCAAAAAGTAATAGAAGCTTCTCTGATAAGCAAGCTTTATATGTCTTTTAGGGTTAACCGGGCCAAGCCCTAAGGATCTTTTGCTTATGCTTAGTAATTCTTGCCCCTCAGAGTCCAAGCACCATAAAAGGTATAGTTTCTCCTTGTTTAGGGTTTTTTGTTCCTTCCCCCCAGTTCTGCTTCAAGTTGCAAATTCAACAGTTGGGAGGAATTCAGTTGCGCATCTCCTCTCATGGGGCCCAGGGGAAAGAGAGCAGTTGACAAAGTCTTTTGTCCTCTGATGTTCCACAATTGTTTGTTTGTTGAAGGGATTTCTTTAGTTGAGCAGGAGATAACACCTACTGTGGCTGTGACTGGATCCCCGGGGTACAACCTGGAACTGTGGGACTACTGTGCTCACTTACCTCTCCAGCCTGGTTTGTCTCACACAATGCTATGCCAGTGATAAGCAGATTACCTCCAGGTGCTGTAATCACTCAGCCATCAGCATGTGGAGCCCCACACCCAGCTAAATTGCATGAATGCTTCCTGAGCCACTCATTAGCCATGCAGAGAGAGGCACCAGCAAATCCCCCCAGTCTCCAGCCTCGCACCCCAGAAATATACTGTCTTATACTGCTCAAGACTTCCTTGGACAGTGCAAGCTCATTCATTAGTTCCCCACTCTGACAAAGAATAGTGGACGTAAAACAGTCCTTGTTAACCTCAGCTGAGATTTCCCAAGCACTTCAACAAAAACACACTGTTTTAGGTAAAATATAAAACAGATTTATTAACTACAGAAAGATGGATTTGAAGCAATTATATATAGCAGGCATAGAGTTCAGAGTTGGTTACATAAGAAATAAGAAGAAACTCGCAGCCTAAGATGTTACAGGCAACTCACAGATCTCAATACTTAGGGCACATCTACATGTGCAAAGTGACAGCGCCGGCAGTTGCAGCGCCGCTCAGAGAGCACCGAAGAAAAACTGCTGTTGTGTGTTCACACTGACAGCTGCCTGTGCAATAGCGTGTTCAGACTTGTGGCACTTGCGGAGCCATTGGGAGCACTGCACTCTGGGCAGCTATCCCACAGAGCACCTCTTTCTCTTTTGCCGCTAAGACTTGTGGGAAGGCGGAAGGGGTCGCGCGACATCCTGGGTCCTGTCCCGGTGCCCCGTGATGCATTGCTTCGCATCCCAGCAATCCCTGTGCTTCCTTCCACATTTGGTGCCATCTTTCAACGGTTTGTGTACTGCGCGCCCTGCCCTGCCTCTTTCTGGCTGCAGGAACGGATCCCAAGCTGTTGACCAGAATGCTGCTCGCACTGACCAACACGTCACGAGTGGCAGTGGAGTTATTCCTTAAACTACAAAGACAAGAGGAGTGAGACATTGATCTCACCATGCATACTAGCTACAACACGAGAATGCTTGTGGCATTCACAGAGGTGCTGACCACAGTGGAGTGCCACTTTTGGGCTCAGGAAACAAGCACCGAATGGTGGGATCACATTGTGGTGCACGTCTGGGATGATGAGCAGTGGCTGCAGAACTTTCACTTGAGGAAAGCCACATTCATGGGACTGTGTGATGAGCTCGCCCCAGCCCTGCAGCGCAAGGACACGAGAATGAGAGCTGCCCTGTAGCTGGAGAAGCGTGTGCTGATTGCATTCTGGAAGCTGGCTACTCCAGACTGCTACCAATCGGTCATTAACCAGTTCGGAGTGGGAAGGTCGACTGTTGGAGTCGTGTTGATGGAAGGGTACAGGGCCATTAATAGAATCCTGTTCCAAAAGACCGTGACTCTGGGCAACATGCGTGAGATTTTGGATGGCTTTGCACAAATGGGTTTCCCTAACTGCAGAGGGGCGATAGATGGCACGCACATTCCAATTCTGGCACCAGATCACCTAGCCACCGTGTACATTAAACGCAAGGGGTATTTCTCAATGGTTTTCCAGGTGCTTGTGGATCACCCTGGGCATTTCACAGACATTAATGTAGGCTGGTCCAGAAAGGTGCATGATGCATGCATCTTTCGGAACACTGGCCTGTTCAAGAAGCTGCAAATAGGAACTTTCTTCCTGGACCAGAAGATCACTGTAAGGGAAGTCGAAATGCCCACTGTGATCCTGGGAGACCCCGCCTACCCCTTAATGCCATGGCTTATGAAGCCATACACGGGGCAACTTGACAGCAGCAAGGAGTGGTTCAACAACAGGCTGAGCAAGTGCGGAATGACTGTGGAGTGTGCATTTGGCCGTTTAAAAGCCCGCTGGTGATGCCTCTATGGGAAGCTGGACAAGGCCGATGACAATATTCCTATGCATATAGCCGCATGCTGTATGCTCCATAACATTTGTTAAGGGAAGGGTGAAAGCTTCACTCAGGGCTGGACTGCAGATGCTCAGTGCCTGGAGGCTGAGTTTGAACAGCCAAAGTCCAGGGCTATTAGAGGGTCACAGCACAGGGCCATAAGGATCAGGGATGCTTTGAGGCAGCAATTTGAAGCTGAAAGCCACTAATATTTGTTGCTATGCTCGGGATTGCAGTGCTTGTAATGCTAGGAGGTGATTGGTGCACATGATGCAAGAAGGGGCCTTAACATAATTGTATGTTGCTTTGCAGTGCTCTTTTTGCTTTCACTTAATAGAATAAAGATTGATTTCAAACGAACACAATTCTTTTATTGAAAGACAACAACCAGAGGAGAGAGTCAAACGAAAAAAATCATCAGTGGGATGGGGGAATGGAAGGTCTCAGGAGGAGGAGGGGTCCCAGGACGGCTATAGATTTGTGTATGTCCAGGGATTATACCCAACCTTCTCCCTTGGAGTACGATGCAGTGAGTGCTATACTTCAGCAGGGCCAAACTGCAGATGGATGGGTGCTGAGTGCAGTGGGTAGTGGGAGTCCACACTGCTGGACTGTGAGGAGGGAGGAATGGAATGCTGCAGGTAGAGAGTAGAGCCAGGAGGTTGATAAGAGTGTGTTGGCAGTGTGTGTGTGTGGGGGGGGGGGGCACATCGGAAAGAGTTTTGTGACAGTGGCTGCAGGGGAGGGTGGGTGCAGAGCTGCTTGGTTTGAAGAGCTAGTATTGCCCGGAGCGTGTCTGCTTGGCACTCCATAACCGTTAAGAGCCGCTCCATGGTTTCTTTCTGGTGTGCCATGTTCTCCTTTTGTTCCCTCTTCTCGCTGTCCCCCCACTCCTTCAATTCCTTTTTCTCAGTGGTGGAGTGCATCATAACCTCACGCATAAAGTCCTCCTTAGTTCTTCTTGGACGCTTCCTAATTCTTCGCAACCGTTCTGCCGCCGATAACAAAGAGGGAGGTTGTGCTCCCAAGGTCATCTCTGTGAAGTTTAAATGCAACATTTTACAGAAGCAGTATTGTTTGCAACACAGACAACACTGTTTCAGTGCTTTAAAACACGGCCAGTACTCACACACCTGTCACTAACTGGCTGACCTCAGGAAACCACACATAAACCACAAGACCCCCCAAATGGTGAGTGGCCACAGGGGCAGGGTAAATCACTGTTCCCGGACCCTGCTGTACACTGGGCACATGGCTCTTTGGCACTTGGGAAGAGCAAGCACTGTAAGGTGGGCCTGATAATCATTCCTGTCCCCACACTTTCCACAGGAGGTGATCATTATGGAAGATATCTCGCTGCTGACGGTGAGCAGGGAATCAAGGGAGGGTCTTCTCCAAGCCTGCAGCTTCCACCCTGGCCCCTATGCGGCTAGCCTGTGTGCAGCAATGGTCCTCGCCCCGCTCCATGACATCACAGTGGCATGGGAAAGTTACCGTTAATGGGTCAAGAAACAAAGCAGCTCTGCTGAGGAACCTGCGGCAGCAGATTGCCCAGTATCTCCATGAAAGTTTCCTGGAGATCTCTGAGGGAGATTCCCATGAAGTGAGGGAGTGTATCAACATCCTGTTCCACTGCTCAAACTAGGCATGAGGTGGGAGACAAGCCTACTTTCTGCAACCCTCCTGTCCCCAACAACTCTCTTCAGCAATTCCCAAAATCAGATCCACTTACCATGGGCCTCCTCTCCTGTTTGCGCTTCACCAAGATCCAACTGCTGTGGTTGGCTAGGCTCCTCCGGGGTAGAAAAGAGCTCCTGACCGCATGCATCTCTGGCCTCTGAATCATCCTCTTTCTCTGGTTTCCCCTCCCCCTCTTCATCCAAGATTGCCTCCTCCTGGCTTGGTCCACTCTCGACTGGCATGTGTGCCAACGAAGTATCCACAGGGACCTTTACAGTGGAGGTGGGGTCACCACCAAGTATCTCGTCCAGCTCTTTGTAGAACCAGCAGCTCATGGGTGCAGCACTGGAGTGGCGGTTTGCCTCCCACACCTTGTGGTAGGTGTTCCGCAGCTCCTTCAGTTTGATCCTGCACTGCAGTATGTTCCGGTCATAGCCCTTTTCTATCATGCATATAGAAATCTGTCCATAGCTATCATAATTCCGATGGCTGGGACTGGACAGCCTCTTCTCCCCAAATGCCGATGAGATCCAGCAGCTTGGCGTTGCTCCAATGCCTGGTGCATGGATCAGGCATGGCCACCTGGAAAGATGCACTGAGACCACTGCACACATCACCAAGCAAACAGGAAGGGGACTTTCAAATTTGCAAAGGAATGTCCGAGGTGGGGCTGACGGTCGGTCACCTGAGGGCAGGGCAGTAGAGTTCAAACCGATGACCAGAGAGGTGAGAACAGGCATTGTGGGACGCCTCCTGGAGGCCAATCGCAGCGCTGTAATCACCACGGTGTCTACACTGGCACCACAGCACTGTAGCGCCGGTGCAGAAAGCTCTACGCCTCTCAGCGAGGTGGTTTTTTAAGGCACTGCATCTCTGGAGTTTCTGCGCAGTAAGTGGCTTGGCAGTGTGTACACCTCGGGAGTTACAGTGCTGAAAGCTGCTTTACTGCGCAGAAACTTGCCAGTGTAGACAGGGCCTTAGGCTGAACTGCCTTCCAGCCTGGGACCAATCTCTCTAGTTCAAAGTCTTTGTCTTCCAGACAATCTTCCAAGTGTTGAGATGGTGGGGAGAGAGGGGCCAAGTGATGATGTCACTGTTCCTCTTTTATTCTTTCTTCCAGCTTCTAGAAAGATCCTTGTTGTGACGTGGGGGGTCAGGCAGTCCCCATTGTGTACATGCCCTCTCTAAGGAGCCTGTGGGAGAATGGATTCTTCATAATGGGCCATCAATACCTGTCTGGCCAGTGATGGTTGCCCCTTTGTCGCTCCTGAAAGGCCAGCTGTGGGCGTTGCTCAACCTCACAACGTATTTGAGCCACCAATGTGAGGGGGTGTAAAAAGGCTAATGCAGTCCTATGATGCATCAGGTGAGGTATTTCCAGTAGAAACAGGGAAGTGTTAGCACTGTTATACAAGGCTCTGGTAAGACCTCGTGTGGAATAATGTGTGCAATTCTGATCTCCCATATTTAAGAAAAATTAATTCAAACTGGAACAGGTGCAGAGAAAGGGCTACTAGGATGATCCGAGGAATGGAAAACCTACCTCATGAGAGGAGATTCAAAGAGCTTGGCTTGTTTAGCCTAATCAAATGAAGGCTGAGGGGAGATATGATTGCTCTCTATAAATACATCAGAGGGATAAATATCAGGGACAGAGAGGAGTTATTTAAGTTAAGTGCCAATGCGGACACAAGAACAAAAGGATATAAACCGGCCATCACCAAGGGTATGTCTACACTACGAAATTAGGTCGAATTTATAGAAGTCGATTTTTAGAAAGCAATTTTATACAGTTGATTGTGTGTGTCCCCACTAAGCACATTAAGTCGGCAGAGTGCATCCACAGTACCAAGGCTAGTGTCCACTTTCAGAGCGTTGCACTGTGGGTAGCTATCCCACAGTTCCCGCAGTCTCCGCTGCCCATTGGAATTCTGGGTTAAGCTCCCAATGCCTGATGGGGCAAAAATATTGTCACAGGTGGTTTTGGGTACATGTCATCAGTCGCCCCTCCCTCCATGAAAGCAACGTCAGACAATTGTTTTGTGCCTTTTTTCCGCGCAGATGCCATACTGCTTTCAGCAGACGGAGCAGTAGGACTGCTAACTGTCGTCATCGAACCACCACTTCCACTGCCACTCTGCTCTCCTGCTCTTGTCTCTATAGCAAATTTCTCCATGTTGTCTGTCATGGGCTCCTGCTTCTGCTGCAGCTCTGCTCTCTTGCTCTCATGAATCCACCTCGCAGGTCGTCAGCCACCGCTTCCACTGCCACTGTGCTCTCCTGCTCTCCTGGTGGTCTTGCAGGGCCACTTCCGCTGCCACTCTGCTTGGTGGCTCTTGTCTCGCCATAACATGGCAAACGTGCAACCCGCTCTGCTGTTGTGTCCTGGCAGCAGACGGTGCAGTAGGTCTGCAAACCATTGTCATTGGACTACCACTGCCACTCTGCTCTCCTGCTCTCCTGTAGACGCCATACCACTGCAAGCATGGAGCCCGCTCAGATCACTGCGGCAGTTATGGGCATTGTAAACACCTCGCGCATTATCATGCAGTATATGCAGAACCAGAACCTGCAAAAGCAGGTGAGGAGGCGTTGGCAGCGCGGTGACGAGAGTGATGAGGACATGGACACAGACTTCTCTCAAAGCACAGTCCCCGACAATTTGGCCATCCTGGTGGCAATGGGGCAGGCTCATGCCATGGAACGCTGATTCTGGGCCCATGAAACAAGCACATACTGGTGGGACCGCATAGTTTTGCAGGTCTGGGATGATTTCCAGTGGCTGCGAAACTTTCGCATGCGTAAGGGCGCTTTCATGGAGCTTTGTGACGTGCTTTCCCCTGCCCTGAAATGCAAGAATACCAAGATGAGAGCAGCCCTCACAGTTCACGAGCGAGTGGTGATAGACCTCTGGAAGCTTGCAACGCCAGACAGCTACCGGTCAGTCGGGAATCAATTTGGAGTGGGCAAATCTACTGTGGGGGCTGCTGTGATCCAAGTAGCTAACGCAATCACTGAGCTGCTGCTATCAAGGGTAGTGACTCTGGGAAATGTGCAGGTCATAGTGGATGGCTTTGCTGCAGTGGGATTCCCTAAACTGTGGTGGGGTGATAGAGAGAACGCATATTCCTATCTTGGGAATGGACCACCAAGCCGGCGAGTACATAAACCTAAAGGGGTACTTTTCAAAGGTGCTGCAAGCACTGGTGGATCACAAGGGACATTTCACCAACATCAACATGGGATGGCTGGGAAAGGTACATGACGCTCATATCTTCAGGAACTCTGGTCTGTATGAACAGCTGCAGCAGGGGACTTACTTTCCAGACCAGAAAATAACCATTGGGGATGTTGAAATGCCTATAGTTATCCTTGGGGACCCAGCCTACCCCTTAATGCCATGGCTTATGAAGCCATACACAGGCACCCTGGACAGTAGTAAGGAGCAGTTCATCTATAGGCTGAGCAAGTGCAGAATGGTGGTAGAATGTGCATTTGGACATTTAAAAGCTCACTGGCGCAGTTTACTGACTAGGTTAGACCTCAGTGAAACCAATATTCCCATTGTTATTACTGCTTGCTGTGTGCTCCACAATATCTGTGAGAGTAAGAGGAAGACGTTTATAGTGGGGTGGGAAGTCGATGCAAATCACCTGGCCGCTGATTACACGCAGCCAGACACCAGAGCAGTTAGAAGAGCACAGCAGGGTGCGCTGCGTATCAGAGAAGCTTTGAAAACCAGTTTTATGGCTGACCAGGCTACAGTGTGACAGTTCTGTTTGTTTCTCCTTGGTGAAAACCTGCCCCCTCGGTTCACTCTACTTCCCTGTAAGCCAACTGCCCTTCCCTCCCGCCTTCGATCACCACTTGCTGAGGCAATAAAGTAATTGCCTAGGGAGGTGGTGGAATCTCCTTCCTTGGAAGTTTTTAAGGTCAGGCTTGACAAAGCCCTGGCTGGGATGATTTAACTGGGAATTGGTCCTGCTTCGAGCAGGGGGTTGGACTAGATGACTTTCAGGGGTCCCTTCCAACCCTGATATTCTATGATTCTATGATTCTATGATTCATTGTTGTTTCAAATTCATGCATTCTTTATTAATTCGTCACACAAATAGGGGGATAACTGCCAAGGTAGCCCAGGAGGGGTGCAGAAGGAGGGAAGCACTGGCTGGGATGGTGGATGAGGGGAGGAGGGAAGTTCAAGGCCACACTTCAAAACTTACTGAATGCCAGCCTTCTGTTGCTTGGGCAGTCCTCTGGGGTGGAGTGGTTGGGTGCCCGGAGGGTCCCCACTCCCCTGCATTCTTGGACATGTGGGTGAGGAGGCTATGGAACTTGGGGAGGAGGGCAGTTGATTACACAGGGGCTGCAGTGGTGCTCTGTGCCTTTCCTGAACCTCACCCATACGCTGGAGCATATCACTTTGATCCTCCAGTATCCTCAGCATTGCATCCTGCAGCTTTCATCATGCTGCTGCCACCTCTTCTGTTGCTCCAGCCATCTATCCTCTCACACGTCCCTCCTGTCCTCGCATTCATTTTGTGCTTTCCTGGACTCTGCCATTGTCTGCCTCCACGCATTCTTCTGGGCTCTTTCAGTTTGTGTGGACAGCATGAGCTCAGAGAATATTTCATCGTGAGTGCGTTTTTTTCACCTTCTTATCTGCACTAGCCTCTGGGACGGAGATGCTAGTCGCAGTGTTGAAACATTTGCAACTGCGGGAGGAAAAAAAGGGAGATTAAAATTGAAAAAGACACCTTGGCCATTTAAACCAGGTGACCATGAATGATATCACTTGCCTGAGGATAACACAGAGAGATAAAGAATGGATGTTGCTAGAATGCCAGCAAACACCGGGACCACATGCTGCCATGCTTTCTTATGCAAGGATTCCAGACTACGTGCTACTGGCCTGCTGTGGTAAAGTGTCCTACCATGGAGGACACAATAAGGCTGCCCTCCCAGAAACCTTTTGCAAAGGCTGTGGGAGGACCTCCAGGATAATTTCATTGAGATGTCCCTGGAGGATTTCCGCCCCCATCCCCAGACACGTTAACAGACTTTTCCAGTAGCTGTACTGGCCATGAATGCATCCCAAGTCTTCAGGGCAAATTAATCATTAAACACACTTGCTTTTAAACTGTGTATTATATTTACAAAGGTACACTCACCGGAGCTGCCTGGTCCACCTTCAAGGTCCGGGAGCCCGGCTTGGGAGGGTATTGGATCCCAGGGTGATAAACGGTTCCTGGCTGTCAGGGAGAACGGTTTCTCCTCTTGCCTGGTGTGCGCTATCTTCAACCTCCCCCTCCCCATCGTCTTCCTCGTCCCCAAAATCCTCATCCCTGTTGCGTGAGACTCCCCCCTTGCAGGAGTCCACGTACAGGGGTGGGGCAGTGGTAGGAGCACCCCCTAGAATTGCATGCAGCTCATCATAGAAGCGATATGTCTGGGGCTCTGACCCCAAGCAGGTGTTTGCCTCTTGGGTTTTTTGGTAGGCTTGCCTACACTCCTTAAGTTTCACGTGGCACTGCTGCAGGTCCCTGTGATAGTCTCTGTCCTTCATGCCCTTGGAGACTTTTTTCAAATATTTTGGAATTTTGTCTTTTGGAACGGAGTTCTGATAGCACGGATTCGTCTCCCCATATAGCGATCAGATCCAGTACCTCCTGTTCGGTCCATGCTGGAGCTCTTTTGCGATTCTGGGACTCCATGGTCACCTCTGCTGATGAGCTCTGTATGGTCACCTCTGCTGATGAGCTTGCCACACTGGCCAAACAGGAAATGAAATTCAAAAGTTCACTGGGCTTTTCCTATCTACCTGGCCAGTGCATCCGAGTTCAGAGTGCTGTCCAGAACGGTCACAGTGGAGCACTGTGGGATAGCTCCCAGAGGCCAATACCGTCAAATTGCATCCACACTAACCCAAATTTGACTCGGTGATGTTGATTTCAGCGCTAATCCCCTCGCGAGGGAGGAGTACAGAAATTGATTTTAAGAGCCCATTAAGTCGACAAAAATGGCTTTGTTGTGTGGATGGGTGCAGGGTTAAATCGATCTAACACTGCTAAATTCTACCTAAACTCATAGTGTTAGACCAGGACTATGTTTTGGTTTGAAATTAGACAAAGGTTTCTAACCATCGGAGGAGTGAAATTCTGGAACAGCCTCCCAAGGGGAGCAGTGGGGGCAAAAAACAAAACTGGCTTCAGATCGAGCTTGATAAGTTTGTGGAGAGGATGGTGTGATGAGGTTGCATACAATGGCATGTAGCTGACCTACGATTGCTAGCTGCAAATATCTCCAGTGTCTGGTGATGGGACACTAGATGGGGAGGGCTCTGAGTTACTACAGAGAATTTTTTCCCCAGGTGTCTGGCTAGTAGGTCTTGCCCACATGCTCAGGGTCTAACTGATTGCCATATTTGGGGTTGGGAAGGAATTTTCCCCCAGGTCAGATTGGCAGAGACCCTGGGGTTTTTTCACCTTCCTCTGCAGCATGGGGCACGGGTCAATTGCAGGTTTAAATGAGTGTAAATGGTGGATTCTCTGTAATTTGGAGTCTTTAAATCATGATTTGAGGACTTCAGTAACTCAGCCAGAGGTTATGGTTTTATTACAGGAGTGGGAGGGTGAGGTTCTGTGGCCTGCAATGTGCAGGAGGTCAGATTAGATCAGGGGTGGGCAAACTACAGCTTGTGGGCCGCATCCAGCCTGTCAAACATTTTAATCCAGCCCTCTAGCTTCCACTGGAGAGCAGGGTCTGGAACTTCCCCACTATGGCGCATGACTCCTCGAAGCAGCACCATGTCCCCGCTCCGGCTCCTACGTGTAGGGACAGCTGGGGGGCTCCACACGCTGCCCCCGCCCCAAGAACTGCCCTCACAGCTCCCATTGGCCGGGAACCGTGGCCAATGGGAGCTGCAGGGGCGGGGCAGTGTGCAGAGTTGCCTGGCCGGTACTGTGCCTCTGCATAGGAGCTGAGGGGGGGACATGCCGCAGCTTCCGGGAGCTGCTTGAGGTAAGCACCTCAAAGAGCCTGCACCGCTGACCTCCTCCTGCACCCCAACACTCTGTCCCCCTCCCACCCTCCGAACCCCTTGGTCCCAGCCCAGAGCACCCTCCTGCACACGAAATCCCTTATCCCCAGCCCCAACCCAGAGCTCACACCTCTAGCCGAAGCCCTCACTCCCCCCGCACCCCTGCCCCAGCCTGGAGTCCCCACCCGTACCCTGAACTCCTCATTTCTGGTCCCACCCCCAAGCCTGCAGCCCCAGCTGGAGCCCTCACCCCCTCCCCAACCCCCAATTTTGTGAGTATTTCTGGCCCGCCATACAATTTCCATATCCAGATGTGGCCCTTGGCCAAAAAGTTTGCCCACCCATGGACTAGATGATCATGATGGTCCCTGCTGACCTTAAAGTCTATGAGATTAATGCATGTCGCTACTTACAAGCATTCCATAAAGTTTAAAGACTAAGTACATTTTTATAACTTTAATACCTATTTTAACAATACTAACACACTGGTGAGCCAGACTGGTTCCAGATTTGTATTTGTCACTGTTCAGTTGAGACCTAGGGGGCTTGGAATGAGCTGCCATCTGGTCTGCCTGCATCAGAGCCTGTGCTTGGAAGGATATCAGAAGCAAAAATACAATACTGGAAGTTGTAATTTTAATGCAAATGCAGCATCAGTTGTGATGGGACTTTGACTTTGAACTGTATTTCCTTCCTTTCAGTGCACGGTGAGGTGCTAGGGAGAGGCAAAGGAATGTCCCAGCAAGTCTCAGCAGTATGGTCAATGACACTCTCTGCGATCACTGCAGTCCATACATTAGTTATACATCAAGCGCCTTGCTGAGGTGTACTTGGAAATATGGGCATGGCCATTTATCACAGACAATCCACAGCTCTGTGCTTGCCTCAGGGTTTGGATCCGGCCTGCAGGATTGCCCCCCGTGGTGCCGCAGGCCCTGCGCCAGTACCATGTCCCTGGGGCCCCGGGGTGGTGGTGGTGGGGGGGAGAGGGCTCTGTGGGTTGCCCTTGCCTCCAGGCACCGCCCCCCGCGGGATGTGGTTCTGGCTGCTTCCCGGAGCAGCACGGCGTGGGGCCAGGGCAGGAATGCAGGGAGCCTGCCCTGGCCCCGGTGCATGCCGCTACCACCCTGGAGCTGCTTTAGGTAAGCGGTGCTGGGCTGGAGCCCAAACTCCTCTTGCCCCCTGGCTCCCAACCTCCTGCCCTGAGCCCCCTGCTGCACCCTGCACCCCTGTGCACCCCAACCCCGTGCCCTGAGCTCCCTCCCGCAGTCCGCACCCCTCCTGCACCTCTGCCCTGAGCCCCCTCCTGCATTCCACACCCCTCCTGCACCCCAACCCCCTTCCCTGAGCCCCCTCATACACCCCGCACCCCTCCTCTGCCCCAATCCCTTGCCCTGAGCCCATTCCTGCACAAGGCACCCCCCTCCCACACCCCGCACTCCCTCCAGCACCCCAACCCTCTGCCCTGGCCCTGCATACAATTTCCCCACCCACATGTGGCCCTCGGCCCAAAAAGTTTGTCCACCCCCTGCTCTAGAGTCTCTGGAAATGCACAAATATAGCAAGTGGTATTGTGCAAAATAACCCCGAGCTCCTGTACTCTGTAACAACTGCAGCCCCCCTGGTTTTCCATTGGAAGCAATGCTGTTTATGACCCAACACTGAAGCAAAGGTTCATCCCCAGACAAGCAGCACAGGCTGTGGCATTTAGCCTTCTTAAGAAGTACATTCACCCAGGTTTATGTTAAGGCTCACGTGGAGGCTTTCACAGATAGACCTGGAGCTTTGGGAAGATGAGTCAGAAGGCTGAGGATATTGCTTTAAGCCACCCCCCCACCCATTCCCAGGTTTGGCCCCTGTATAGTCTAGAGCAGTGGTTCTCAAATTTTAGTAAACCGAGAACCCCCATTTTGATTTTAAATTTTTCGTGGACACCCAAACCGGCTTCTAATTTTCTCCGGGGGTGCTCAAAGCCTACTCAACCCCAGGCCCCGCCCCCACTCCACCCCTTCCCCCAAGGCCCCACCCCTGCCCCACCTTTTCCTGCTTCTGCTTCACCCCTGCCTCTCCTCTTCCCTGCCTCTTTCCGCCCCCTCCCCCCCCAAGCATGCCCTGTCCCCGCTCCTCCCCCTCCCTCCCAGCGCCTCCTGTACGTCACTGAACAGCTGTTCCACAGTATGCAGGAGGCACTGGGAGGGAGTGGGAGGAGTTGACCAGCAGGGCCGGTGACCTCAGACACAACTCGCGGACCCACTGGAGTACCCTTGGGTCCGCAGACCCCAGTTTGAGAACTGCTGGTCTAGAGTAGCCTATGGACTGTTACGCTGGTTGGGGATTGCCAAAATGCAGCATCCTTTGCAACGCCCCCTACAGTGGGGAGGGACAGCTGGGAGGGGCCTGATGTAACCCAGTGGAGTCCCATGCATCAGACCTCAGCTGCCAGGTTATCTAACACACTGGGTTTGGCTTTATTTCTCTGCCCTATTGCCAGACCTGCAACTTCACCTGGGCATTGTATGGCCTAGACTATCAGCCCCAAAGAAGTATTAAATTTAGTGAAAAGGCTATATTTACTTGGAAATCAACATATTTTAATGGTTACCAATCAATGACTTTGAGGAAAATAATTAAAAGTACAAATGCAAAACAAAATTAAATGCCGTGATTTAAATCAAAGTTTCCAGCTGACTGATTTAAAGCATGATTAAAACCAGTGATTTAAATCAGTCCACCCACTCTGTAACCCCACTGACTTCATCCAGAGCAGAGTTTGGACCTCACTCGTGGAAACCAGGTAAGCACCCAGTTGCTTAGTGTCACTAACGACAATTAAACTTTGCTCCTGGTTGAACAAGACCTGCCAAGGCTTGGGAAGCTGTTCTCTTTTCCTGACCTGGCTGGGAGGGGAATGAGATACTCTTTTGCTTTAAGCTGGTTTCTCTGCTACTTGGTGGAACGTTTTTGCCAGGGGCAGAAGAGGCAACTCTGGGGTGTGAGGTGATGTGACAAACTCAGAGGCAAACCCAGATTTACCAAATGGGGTCATGCTTCTGGACCCCCACTGAGCAAGAGAGGCTAAAACAATAGATCATGTCTTGGCGTATCATATACTGCTGTACCAGCTATGGACTGGCCACAGAGGTTGCTTATACACACACCAAATGTGTTCATTGTAAGATCCTTTAGTGCTCTGCCAGGTATTGCTAAATTAGTTTTAAATACATTATTTTACACAGGTTTCAGAGTAGCAGCCGTGTTAGTCTGTATTCGCAAAAAGAAAAGGAGTACTTGTGGCACCTTAGAGACTAACAAATTTATTTGAGCATATTTTACACAGCGCCCCATAGTGGCAGAACCGTATAATACAGTCTAATGTTCCATCACAGAGAGAAAAGAGACTAAAGAGACAGATGTCAGTCTGGAGAATGGCAAAGCCATGAATTCTGCAGACCCTGCTGTACCCATGAATGTTCCAGTGCATTTTACTGGAGTGGATGGTGGTCGTGTGCATAACGTGAAACATGTGCATCAGTTGTTTGCAGGATTGGGGCCTAAATTTGTCATAAATTGAATTCCATACAATGCATGTTGGGTCTTTCCTAGGGATGTCTATATAATAGGGTATAATAGGCCAGGGAAGGCTTAGCTTTAGCCCTCCCTGGTGCTGCCGCTGAGCCGCTGGCAAGGTAGCCCCGCCCCTTCCACGAGACCCCCACCGCCTCCTGCACTCCACCCCCACCCCCCGGTCCCCGCTGGTTGCCACATCCCTCCTCCTTGGGACAAGGAGAGCCAGCGGCTGGCGGAGTGAGGAGGCTCGTCCAGGTGCTCTGGGGCTGGCGGCTCGGCGGGGTGGGTGGGGCCTTCAAGAGTGGAAGGAGCGGGTGCTCCCGGTGCTGGGTGGAGGAGGCAGCGGCTCTGCCAGGAGAGGGCTTTCAGGGTCGGGGGGCTGGCAGCTCAGGGGGCCGGTGGCTTGGCCCAGCACTGGTGGCCAGCAGCTCATCCAGGGATGGCGCTTCAGGGGCAGGAGGGGCTGGTGGGAGAGGGTCTGACCTGGCGCCGGCCAGCCTGGTGCTTGCGGGGCCGGCAGCTCGGCCCAGTGCTGACGGTGGGGGCAGCGGCTCAGGCAGGGGAGGACCTTCAGGGGAAGGGGGGCTGCCGGCTCGGCCCGGCGGTGGGGCTGGCCCGGCGCTTGGGGTGGGGGGAGGTGTTTGCAGCTTGGCCTGGTACTGGGGCCAATGGGGCTAATATGTATAGGTGTGAATAATGCACATTTATATTTATATAAAATTTGTATTATCCACACTTATACATATTAGTATGCATTAAGTACAAATAGCATTAATCACAACTTATAGCAGTTGTAGAGCCTAAACTGGACTACAACTTGATTAATAATCCTGTTTACTTATGATAAGTGTCCCATAATCCCTTGAATTATCTGAATTAAGTTTTATCTGAAGTAGATAGGAAAGATGTCAGGATTAGGCCATATGATTATTTTATCATCGCAACAGCTAGGGAATTCTTCTCCCAGGCCAGTACTGGAATGTCTCTAAGGAAGAGGACAAGACATAGGATTGCTCTACCTTCATACAAACCCAGGAGGTACCCTTACACCCCTTGGTATTTGGAATGCATATGTTCAGAACACAGTGATAAGGTGTTCACCATGGTACCAGAAAAACAAGGTAGAAATCTGATTTGTAAAATGTAATTTCAGATGACTTACACCATTCCTTGTTCTTATAAACAGGTAGGGTATAAACAGATGGCTTTAGGGGCATAACTTTGGGACCACACCTTCTGTGTAAGGGGAATGTAACAATGCTGCCCGGGACAGCTCCTCAGAGACTGGTATCATATTGAACCTTTTCCCTATACGTTATTATTATTAATGACTTATAGCAGTAAACTTGGCTGACACTGGTTATTTGGTCTCTTGAATATATTTCATAACGAACCAAGGTATGGCCAAGCAGTTGATTATATAATTTATCAACAGGATAAGACTCTTAATTTGAAGGGAGATGAAATGCCATTTCTGTGAAGCACAGGTTTCTCTTCCTTAGTCAGCTGCGTAATTGTTGCTGGGTGACTAACTAAATCACCGCTCTAAGAGCCCCTCTAGTGACGTTTCAGCGTAGCAGCTGTGTTAGGCTGTATTCACAAAAAGAAAATTTGTTAGTCTCTAAGGTGCCACAAGTATTCCTTTTCTTTTTTCTAGTGAAGTTGTTCACTAGGTTTCCAGGACGGTATCTGCAGAGCCAGTGGCACCATGACTATTGCTTGAGAGTTACCATTTCCTAGCTGTCATGATGGCGTTTCCAGGGCTAAGGAACATGCAAGCTACCCATGGTACAGAAGGCACTTTCTGTTCGAAATGTGAGGGGCGGGGCAGAGTGATTGACTGAATTTTGTATGAGTTGTAGAAGCACAAGATCTTGGGAGGTAGCTGTTGGGTCCCTTCTAAGTAGCCTCCCAGGGAGCAGTGAAGGTTTGTTCCTTCATGTGGATTTATTAGTGCTTTGTTCAAGTGTCCAAAGCAATGAGGCTCCCAGAACTCCCTGCTGCCAGCCTGATACCTCTTGCTGCCAGGGGATATTTCCCAATCTTCATCCTAAACTTCTGCACAGATGCCTGCAGACAGCTCTTACAAATAGATGAGGAACCTCCCCGCATTGTCCAGCCTTGCACAAAGGCTAGTCTGGGGACGGAGTGTAGCTGCTTTTAGTTAGTATGTGGGGAGAAGGAGCAGAAGGAGGAAGGAACCTTCACCACTACCACCTCCCCTCCTGCGCCTGTCTCCGCCTTGCATAGCCACATTTGCAGTCACTGCACATTCCTGACTACAGGGACTGCCCCCACCTTAACCCTAACCGTAACCCTGCCTTCTCCCATAGAGTGGTGCAGGCCCCCTCCCCCCCAGCCTCCACTGTCTCATGGCTGTGCTGTAAAGGCAGGACTTGGCCCAAACTGTTTAATATGCTATTACTTCTGTCCCTTGCCCGGGGATAGTGAATCAGAGGCAATGATATGAATTAAGCATTAGTGACTGAAGAGAACATGCTACAGACATCTCTTGGGATTGTAATAAATCTTATAATGAGAGTGATGATTCAAGGTCTTGGGACCACGCCTCTCAGCCCAGTTGTTATTAATTTGACTAATAGTAGCACCTAGCAGCAGCAAACAGAAGTCAGGGCCCTATTATGGTATGCACTTCCTCCCCCTCCTAAAAAACAGCCCTTGTCCCAGGAATTTACAGATGAGGTATAAGACAGTAGATTATCATCTAGTTTTTCAGTGAGATGGTTCAGAGTTGACTTTACCCCCATCTATACTGACATGGGGAGAGCAGAGGGCTCTTTACTCTCGTAGACAAAGGCAGTGTGAGACCTCACAGCCAGGAGTTGAAGTCAGCAAAGAGGAAAGTGGAAATAAAATGCAGATTGTTAACAGGGAGGATAATAAAGCACTTCAGTTATTATCCAGGTCAGCAGTGGATTCTGCAACACTCAGTTTCTAAATCCAGATTGGATGTCTCTTGCTACAAGACATGTTTGAGTTAAACCATGAATTATTGAACTGGTTGCAGATGGTGCTGGGTGGGGTTCTCTGGCCTGGGTTACAAAGGAGATCAGCCTAGATGGTTGTACGATCCCTTCTGGTCTCAAAATGTAGAAATCTTCATGTGAATAGTGTCTCAGGAAATGTCCACTGTCAAAATGAGTCAGACAGGTTTGGAAACCGCTCCCGCACAGATATTAAGACCAGACGCGACCATTAGCATCATCTAATCTGACTTCATGCATTGCCCAGCCCAGTGACTCTCACCCAATGATTCCTGCATCCTGCACGGTTGTGGCTGTGGTGCAATATGCTTTTATAAAGATGTCCAGTCTTGAGGTGTTATGTGGACTGAAGCACAATAAACTAGAGGGCAATGATGGCACTGTATTGAGTGGGGGAGAGGCATCCAGTCTGCACTGCATTGGTGGTTTACAGAGTCTGAAAGTAAGTATATGAAACTAACAGATGGGCCATGGGCAAAGGAGTAGACCAAAAATCTACAGAAATAATTTCCCCTAGATTTTAAGGCCAGAAGGGACCATTCTGCCCATCTAATCAGTAGACCATCATAACCCAGGCCAGAGCATCACAGCCAGCAATTTCTACATTCAGCCCAATAACTGTGGTTGAGCAAGAGCAGATCTTTTATAAAGAAAGTACTCCTTTTCTCCACAAGTACTCCTTTTCTTTTTGCGAATACAGACTAACGCGGCTGTTACTCTGAAACCTAGAAAGAAATGGGCAGTCATGATGTAAAATGGTGGAGAGTTTTATAAACTCCTTTCAGTTTTGAGGGTTGCAGCTGCTACTGGTAGCTTGAGTCAGTATCAGTATTGAGGTAGCTATGTAAGTTTCGGGTTGACAGTGTCTAAGATCAGCCCTGACACAGAGCTTGGGTTGGCCTTACTTAACTGCCAAAAACCACCATCTCCCAGTGCTAGAACTCACTAATAATGGGAACACTGCTGGCAGCAGAGTCAGAGGCGCTGACTCTAACCTCAGAGTGTGAAATGTTTTTACTTTATCGATATGTGGCTTGTTATCATCTCATCTTAGCACCTGTTGAGGCCTCCTTTCCAGTAGCCCGCACTCAGCAGGAAAGCTGCAGAGCAGGTTTACTAGTATTATTTTCACACCTTTGTGCAGACACGGCTGCTGAGCTTTTGTTTTTTCCTCTTTGTGGTTTGTGATTTGTGTTTCACTATCTGCTAAATGACAAAGAAGTGAGCTGTGGCAACACCAGCATACCATAAAAAAACACCAGGCCAGGACTGTTAGCCATTTCCCTCTTCTAAATTGCTGCTAGTGATTCAGGGAAGACAAAAATGTGAATAAAATATTTGTAATACACTTGCCTGCAGACCAGACACAGCCAGAACCCTTTGCCTGGGGGATAGGGGTAGCATTGAGGGAACCTGAGACTGGGGATGGTACCACTGGGTTGGATGCTCAGTTTTCTGTGTAGAATTGCCTTGGTTACACAAAACTCCATCATCCCTGCTAGGCCTGTGAGTCTCTCAAATCTCTTGTCTCAAGCAGGTTTGTAATTGATAAGTAAAGTTAACTATAGCTTTAGTTACATGAATGATGGACTTGTCTGGGTTACAGAATGAATAGACTTTGCCAGGACATGCAGACTGTTACATCAGTGATTCATTTAATGAATGTTCCTTTGGGATGTATAAGTAAATACTCGAAGATTATTTATTATTTTCATAGCGAGAGGCACCAGCCCTGGACCAGGATCCCATTGTACTAGGTGCTGTCCAAACACAGAATAAAAATACAATCCTTGCCCCAGAAAGCTTTCAATCTAAGAGACAGCAGATAAATACAGACAGACAGATGGGGGAGCACAAGGGAACTGGTCAGCATGATGGGCAGTGGTCTCAGCTCCTCAGTTGTTTTACTGGGGTTGAATGTTTTGTAGCTGTTTTTGCAGAAGAGAGTTTTAAGGAAGGATCTGAAGGAGGGCAGCTCTTTGCTTTAATATGTGCAGCACCTGGATGTTTGATTCACTGTTATGGTCGGCCAAATTCTGCTTTGAGGTGCAATGATGTAAAGCTGCACTATCCCTGTTGGGGAGATTTTCAAAGTCACAAATGGCTGGTAAACACGTATGTAGTTTGACAATTTCCCAACTGGCTTCAGGTGACTGTTTCTGTTTACACTGGGGCAGGAGAAAGCATGGTCTATTATGGTCTATTGTCAGTTAGCAATAATCACTGTATGGAACGTGTAGTAAGATTACCCACATGCACCCACAAACCTTACCAGTTCCTCACAACAATGCAAATACTAAAATGCAAGAACATTATAAACCTCTGACACCCACCATGACTCCGGTTAGTCTGCTAGTGTCATACTGCTACATCCCAGCTACACTAATATCCCAACATGCTCACTGTCAGGTCAGTAGTATTGTCACTTCAATGACAGACATCAAAGAAGAGAACATTGCATTGCAATACAGAATGTGTGAGCAAGCAGTTACTAACATGGATGGGCAGTTTGCTGAGTAATATATTATACTCCCCAAAGGCCCAAATGCTAGAGATGGGTAAAAATGCTCCATCAGAACTCTTTTAGACAGAAAATGGCTTTTTGATAAAAGGAAAAATGTTTGTGGCAAAAATTCTTGTTTTCATCAATTTTTAAAATTTTTGTTGAAAATTGAAGAATATCCCCAAAATTTTGAGAAAGGATTTTGACAAATGTGAAAGTTTTTCACTTTATTTTTCACATAGTGAAATGGTCATTTCCTGACTGGCTCTGGTTTCTGCTGATGATCTTGAGGTGAGCCCAGGGCTGAGAGCAGCACATTGTTGTACATATCAATAACAAGCTCAGTAAATGCACCTTGGTACTAACATTGCAATCACAGTCATAAATTCCAGTGGGATTTTTACAACCCAGACAAATCTGATTTCTAACCTTCCACTCCCTTCCCTGTGCTTAACTCTCTAACACACTTAATCAAAAGTAAACTTTCCCCAAGTGGCCTGTTTTAAACAGCACTTGAGGGATAGCTGCTAGGGCTGCAGTATGCCTGCCTCATTGTGTTATGTGGCCCAAACCATTATTTTCAAGGTCCCAATATTGCATCCCAGGGAGAAAAACTTTGGACTTCTGTGTCAGCTTTGCTTGAGTAAAGGCGGCATCACATTTGCTGGGTCTGTTTTACTTCTCCTTATGCTTGCTCAGTGGTGATTCCTGAATCAAGTGACATGGTGCTGCTGCTGATAGATAGAATCTGCTTGTTTTGTTCAGGAAGTTAGGTTATATAACCTGTTCTGGATTGTGTGTACTCAGCTACACTCACACCCAGGGGTTAACTGATGTGTCACTGCAGTAAGACAGCAGAGATGCAAAATAGATGAGCAGGTACCCAAATAACTTCTTAGAATCAGCCTATTTCTTAAAGGTTTCAGAGTAGCAGCCGTGTTAGTCTGTATCCACAAAAAGAAAAGGAGAAAAGGAGTACTTGTGGCACCTTAGAGACTAACATGTGCTGCTGACCCTGACCCCCTAATTACTAATGCCTAAAAAACACTAAACCTAACATTAATTCCTAAACCTTAACAAACCCTTACCCCTAAACCCTGCCCCAGCCCTAAACCTAGAGGAGAGTGAGGATTGGAGTTATAGAATCATAGAATATCAGGGTTGGAAGGGACCTCAGGAGGTCAACTAGTCCAACCCCCTGCTCAAAGCAGGACCAATCCCCTGCTAAATCATCCCAGCCAGGGCTTTGTCAAGCCTGACCTTAAAAACTTCTAAGGAAGGAGATTTCACCACCTCCCCAGGTAACCCATTCCAGTGCTTCACCACCCTCCTGGTGAAAAAGTTTTTCCTAATATCCAACCTAAACCTCACCCACTGCAACTTGAGACCATTACTCCTCATTCTGTCATCCGCTACCACTGAGAACAGTCTAGATCCACCCTCTTGGGGACCCCCTTTCAGGGAGTTGAAAGCAGCTATCAAATCCCCCCTCATTCTTCTCTTCCGCAGACTAAACAATCCCAGTTCCCTCAGCCTCTCCTCATAAGTCATGTGTTCCAGTCCCCTAATCATTTTCGTTGCCCTCCGCTGGACGTTTTCCAATTTTTCCACATCCTTCTTGTAGTGTGGGGCCCAAAACTGGACACAGTACTCCAGATGAGGCCTCACCAATGTCAAATAGAGGGGAACGATCACGTCCCTCGATCTGCTGGCAATGCCCCTACTTATACATCCCAAAATGCCATTGGCCTTCTTGGCAACAAGGACACACTGTTGACTCATATCCAGCTTCTCGTCCACTGTAACTCCTAGGTCCTTTTCTGCAGAACTGCTGCCTAGCCATTCGGTCCCTAGTCTGTAGCGGTGCATGGGATTCTTCCGTCCTAAGTGCAGGACTCTGCACTTGTCCTTGTTGAACCTCATCAGATTTCTTTTGGTCCAATCCTCTAATTTGTCTAGGGCCCTCTGTATCCTATCCCTAACCCTCCAGCATATAGAATCATAGAATCATAGAATCATAGAATATCAGGGTTGGAAGGGACCCCAGAAGGTCATCTATTCCAACCCCCTGCTCGAAGCAGGACCAATTCCCAGTTAAATCATCCCAGCCAGGGCTTTGTCAAGCCTGACCTTAAAAACCTCTAAGGAAGGAGATTCTACCACCTCCCTAGGTAACGCATTCCAGTGTTTCACCACCCTCATAGTGAAAAAGTTTTTCCTAATATCCAATCTAAACCTCCCCCACTGCAACTTGAGACCATTACTCCTCGTTCTGTCATCTGCTACCATTGAGAACAGTCTAGAGCCATCCTCTTTGGAACCCCCTTTCAGGTAGTTGAAAGCAGCTATCAAATCCCCCCTCATTCTTCTCTTCTGCAGACTAAACAATCCCAGCTCCCTCAGCCTCTCCTCATAAGTCATGTGTTGCAGACCCCTAATCATTTTTGTTGCCCTTCGCTGGACTCTCTCCAATTTATCCACATCCTTCTTGTAGTGTAGGGCCCAAAACTGGACACAATACTCCAGGTGAGGCCTCACCAATGTTGAATAGAGGGGAACGATCACGTCCCTCGATCTGCTCGCTATGCCCCTACTTATACATCCCAAAATGCCATTGGCCTTCTTGGCAACAAGGGCACACTGCTGACTCATATCCAGCTTCTCGTCCACTGTCACCCCTAGGTCCTTTTCCGCAGAACTGCTGCCTAGCCATTCGGCCCCTAGTCTGTAGCGGTGCATTGGATTCTTCCGTCCTAAGTGCAGGACCCTGCACTTGTCCTTGTTGAACCTCATCAGATTTCTTTTGGTCCAATCCTCTAATTTGTCTAGGGCCCTCTGTATCCTATCCCTAACCCTCCAGCGTATCTACCTCTCCTCCCAGTTTAGCGACATCTGCAAACTTGCTGAGGGTGCAATCCACACCATCCTCCAGATCATTTATGAAGATATTGAACAAAACCGGCCCCAGGACCGACCCCTGGGGCACTCCACTTGACACCGGCTGCCAACTAGAAATGGAGCCATTGATCACTCCCCGTTGAGCCCGACAATCTAGCCAGCTTTCTATCCACCTTATCGTGCATTCATCCAGCCCATACTTCTTTAACTTACTGGCAAGAATACTGTGGGAGACCGTGTCAAAAGCTTTGCTAAAGTCAAGTTATGGTTGGGTTAGGGCAGTGGTTCTCAAACTTATTTGATTGGGGCCCCCACCCTTCTCTGTGTCTGTAGCAGTTTACAACCTCTGCCCCCAAGTACATATAGTGCCACCCAGCTCTGAAGGCAGTGCGGAGAGCAGCGGCCATGGGCTGGACCCCCAGCTCTGAAGGCAGGACCATGCCAGCAACAGCACAGAAGCGTGGGTGGCAATGTGGAAAGTGATATTAATCAATATCTCTTTTCAGAGCAGACTTAGCGCCCCATTGTCACTCTTACTTGTGTGCTATTGCTGCCACCCTCGGGCTGAGGGCCAGAGCCCTGCCACCTCCAGATAAGGGATTGCGGGTGGGGGTGGGGGATGGAGGAGTGCCCGAGTGGCAGGGCTCCAGTTGTCCCCTTTATCTCCACCTTCCAGGTTTGCACGGCCCTTCTGCACGAGCCCCAGCCATCCAGGGCTGACAACCCGACCTCTTATAAAAAATTTTAAAAAAGCCCCCAAAAGCACACAGCTTGCACCTCCCTTAACACACTCCCACGCCTCCCTTGCGAGGCCCATCCTGTAGTTTGAGAGCTGCTTGGTTAGGGTTTAGGGATAGGGTTCAGTTAGGGTTAGGGTAATGTTAGGGGTTGGTTTAGGGTTATGCTGAGGTTAGGGTTAGGGTTAGAGTTTAGATTTGCGATTGAGTTTAGGATTAGCATTAGGGTTTCAGGTGGGGTTAGGATGTGGGTTAGAGTTAGCGGGAGGGCTGTCAAACAATTACAAAAATTAATTGTGATTAATAGCAAGATTAAAAAAATTCATGGTTAATTGCAGTTTTAATCGCATTGTTAAACAATAATAGAATACCTTTTTAAAAAATATCTTTGGATGTTTTATACGTTTTCAAATATATTGATTTCAGTTACAAACTTATTTTTGATTACAAATATTTGCACTGTAAAAAAGGTGAACAAAAGCAATAGTATTTTTCAATTCACCTCATACAAGTTCTGTAGTGCGATATCTTTATTGTGAAAGTGCAACTTACAAATGTAGAATCTTTTTTACATAATTGCAGTCGAAAATAAAATAATGTAAAACTTTAAAGCCTACAAGTCCACTCACTCCTACTTTTTGTTCAGCCAAATGCTAAGACAAACAAATGTTTTTACATTTACGGGAGATAATGCTGCCCGCTTCTTATTTACAATATCACGTGAAAGTGAGAACTTTAATAATATAAAGTGAGCACTATATACTTTGTATTCTGTGTTATGATTTAATATGGAGATATACCTATCTCATAGAGGCGGAAGGGACCTTGAAAGGTCATTGACTCCAGTTCCCCTGCCTTCACAGCAGGACCACGTACTGTCCCTTATTTTTGCCCCAGATCCCTAAATGGCCCCCTCAAGGATTGAACTCACAACCCTAGGTTTAGCAGGCCAATGCTCAAACCACTTAGCTATCCCTGCCACCCACCCATTGAAATCAATATATGAAAATGTAGAAAAAATCCAAAAATATTTATAATAAATTTCAATTGGTATTCTACTATTGTTTAATAGCGCGATTAAAACTGCAATTAATTGTTATTAATTTTTTTAATTTAGTTAATTTGTTTTGAGTTAATTGCTTGAGTTAACTGTGTTGACAGCCCTAGTTAGGGATAAAAGTTTAAGGTTAGGGTTAGGGATTAGGATGGCCATTAGGGTTGAGGGTCAGAGTTAGGGTTAGGGTTGTAGTAGGAAGAGAGCCTGAGACATAAGCCCGTGCAGCAGAGGCCTGGTATGAGGCCTGAGGCTGGAACTAAAGTAGTGGTCAAAACTTGGCCAATATGAAGCAAAGTCAGGTTGTGGGCAAGAGGCAGGCCCTGCTCACAGAATTTGGCAAGTAGAGGGCTGATATTGCAAAAACACATATTCCTAAGAGGTGCTGGGCACAGAGCACTCACTCAAGCACAGTCCAGAAGGGTGGTACCAGAACACCTCGATACCAGCACATTCCCCAAAGGAACACACTGACATAAGAACATAAGAATGGCCATACTGGGTCAGACCAAAGGTACATTTAGACAGTATCCTGTCTTCCAATAGTGGCTAATGCCAGATGCTCCAGAAGGAAGGAAAAGAACAGGTAATCATCAAGTGATCCATTCCCTGTTGCTCATTGCCAGCCTCTGGCAAACAGAGGCTAGGGACACCATCCCTGCCCATCCTGGCTAATAGCTATTGATGGGCCTATCCTTCATGAATTTATCTAGTTCTTTTTTGAACCCTGTTATAATCTTGGCCTTCACAACATCCTCTGGCAAAGAGTTCCACAGGTTGACTGTGCATTGTGTGAATAAATACTTCCTTTTCTTTGTTTTAAACCTGCTGCCTATTAATTTCATTTGGTGACCTCTAGTTCTTGTATTATGAGAAGAAGTAAATAACATTTCCTTATTTACTTTCTCCACACCAGTCATGATTTTATAGACCTCTATCATATCCTCCCTTAGCTGTCTCTTTTCCAAGCTGAAAAGTCTTTTTGTTGCCCTTTTCTGAACCTTTTCCAATTCCAATATAACTTTTTTGAGATGGGGCGACCAAATCTGCACGCAGTATTCAAGATATGGACGTACCAGGGATTTATATATAATATTTTCTGTCTTATTATTGATCCCTTTCTTAACAATTTCCAACATTCTGTTTGCTTTTTTGACTGCTGCTGCACATTGAATGGATGTTTCCAGAGAACTATCCACAATGACTCCAAGATCTCTTTCTTGAATGGTAACAGCTAATTTAGACCCCCATTATTTTATATGTATAGTTGGGATTATGTTTTCCAATGTGCATTATTTTTGCATTTATCAACATTGAATTTTATCTGCCATTTTGTTGCCAAGTCACCCAGTTTTGAGATATGCTTTTGTAGCCCTTCACAGTCTGCCTGGGACTTAACTATCTTGAGTAGTTTTGTGTCATCTGCAAATTTTGCCGCCTCACTGTTTACTCCTTTTTCCAGATCATTTATGAATATGTTGCATAGGGCTGGTCCCAGTACAGACCCCTGGGGGTCACTACCCCTTCCTGCTTCTCCACATGGGCACCAATGATACCGCCAAGAATGACCTTGATCGGATCACTGCAGACTACGTGGCTCTGGAAAGACGGATAAAGGAGTTTGAGGCGCAAGTGATGTTCTCGTCCATCATCCCCGTGGAAGAAAAAGGCCTGGGTAGAGACCGTCGAATCGTGGAAGTCTACACAGGTGGTGTCGGAGAGAAGGCTTTGGATTCTTTGACCATGGGATGGTGTTCCAAGAAGAAGGATTGCCAGGCAGAGACGGGCTCCACCTAACGAAGAGAGGGAAGAGCATCTTCACAAGCAGGCTGGCTAATGTAGTGAGGAGGGCTTTAACCTAGGTTCACCGGGGGAAGGAGACCAAAGACCTGAGATAAGTGGGGACGTGGGATACCGGGAGGCAGCACGAGCAGGAGAGCGCAAGAGGGGAGGGCTCCTGCCTCATACTGAGAAAGAGGGATGATCAGCGAGTTATCTCAAGTGCCTTTACACAAATGCAAGAAGCCTGGGAAATAAGCAGGGAGAACTGGAAGTCCTGGCACAGTCAAGGAATTATGATGTGATTGGAATAACAGAGACTTGGTGGGATAACTCACATGACTGGAATACTGTCATGGATGGATATAAACTGTTCAGGAAGGATAGGCAAGGCAGAAAAGGTGGGGGAGTTGCATTGTATGTAAGAGAGCAGTATGACTGCTCAGAGCTCCGGTATGAAACTGCAGAAAAACCTGAGAGTCTCTGGATTAAGTTAAGAAGTGTGAGCAACAAGGGTGATGTAGTGGTGGGAGTCTGCTATAGACCACCGGAGCAGGGGGATGAAGTGGACAAGGCTTTCTTCCAGCAACTAACGGAAGTTACTAGATCGCAGGCCCTGGTTCTCATGGGAGACTTCAATCACCCTGATATCTGCTGGGGGAGCAATACAGCAGTGCACAGACAATCCAGGAAGTTTTTGGAAAGCGTAGGGGACAATTTCCTGGTGCAAGTGCTGGAGAAACCAACTAGGGGCAGAGCTCTTCTTGACCTGCTGCTCACAAACCAGGAAGAATTAGTAGGGGAAACTAAAGTGGATGGGAACCTGGGAGGCAGTGACCATGACATGGTCTAGTTCAGGATCCTGACACAGGGAGGAAAGGAGAGCAGCAGAATATGGACCCTGGACTTCAGAAAAGCAGACTTTGACTCCCTCCGGGAACTGATGGGCAGGATTCCCTGGGAGAATAACATGAGTGGGAAAGGAGTACAGGAGAGCTGGCTGTATTTTAAAGAATCCTTATTGAGGTTACAGGGACAAACCATCCTGATGTGTAGAAAGAATAGTAAATATGGCAGGCGACCAGCTTGGCTTAATAGTGAAATGCTTGTTGATCTTAAACACAAAAAAGAAGCTTACAAGAAGTGGAAGATTGGACAAATGACCAGGGAAGAGTATAAAAATATTGCTCAGGCATGCAGGAGTGAAATCAGGAAGGCCAAATCACACCTGGAGTTGCAGCTAGCATGAGATGTTAAGAGTTACAAGAAGGGTTTCTTCAGGTATGTTAGCAACAAGAAGAAAGTCAAGGAAAGTGTGGGCCCCTTACTGAATGAGGGAGACAACCTAGTGACAGAGGATGTGAAAAAAGCTAATGTACTCAATGCTTTTTTTGCCTCTGTCTTCACAAACAGGGTCAACTCCCAGACTACTGCACTGGGCAGCACAGCATGGGGAGGAGGTGACCAGCCCTCTATGGAGAGAAAAGTGGTTCGGGACTATTTAGAAAAGCTGGACAGGCACAAGTCCATGGGGCCAGATGCGCTGCATCCGAGAGTGCTAAAGGAGTTGGCGGATCTGATTGCAGAGCCATTGGCCATTATCTTTGAAAACTCATGGCGATCGGGGGAGGTCCCGGATGACTGGAAAAAGGCTAATGTAGTGCCCATCTTTAAAAAAGGGAAGAAGGAGGATCCTGGGAACTACAGGCCAGTCAGCCTCACCTCAGTCTGTGGAAAAAACATGGAGCAGATCCTCAAGGAATCAATTCTGAAGCACTTAGCAGAGAGGAAAGTGATCAGGAAGAGTCAGCATGGATTCAACAAGGGCAAGTCATGCCTGACTAATCTAATTGCATTCTATGATGCAATAACTGGCTCTGTGGATGAGGGGAAAGCAGTGAACATGTTGTTCCTTGACT